>NC_138860.1:157233772-157410229 GCF_965194805.1 Balaenoptera borealis
TGAAGAATTTCTTAGGACTCAAGACTCTCAGGAAGTTAGAATTGGGATATATCTTCTACTTTCTTCTTCATCCTCATTGTATACATTAATTGGCTTAGTGGGATGGTGTAGGTTATGGGTGTGAGATCTGAAATCTGACTCTTCTCTTGCTCTTTTGGAAGCATTTTGTTCCCCCTTCTAACAAAAGAGTGGAAGCCCAGGGTGGTGTACCTTAATCTATTTGATAAATTACTTCTAGGGTATCTAGATCCCATGAGAATAATTTTCCTTAAGACTATAAGCCAGTCAAAGCAGAGTAACACAGAGTAGTAGAAGGATGACAACCAGGCAGCTAGGATTGGAATTGCCATTTTTCCACCCTACTCCTCCCCTCCTCTCCTTCAGCTATCTTTTATTTATTTTATTAAATAAAATGACCTTGAACATTATATTATAAGCATGACATTTCTTAAGGCTGAAACCAAAGATGGCAGACTAAATAGCAACTAGGCAAATGCCTTAATTTGACCTAATTTATTCATGTCTTTGTCTATTCAACAACTATCTATTAAATATTTATTCTGTGTGAGGTACAATGCTAAGTGCTAAGACTATAAAAATAAATCTCTGCCCTCAGGGAACTTTTATTAGTCTAGTGGGAAAGAGCATAAGTAAGTAAGCTGTTACTTTACTGTATGGTAAGTTATCTAGTAGAGATGGGCACCAAGTGTTGTGGGAACACAAATTTGGGTTGTCAGGGAAGGTTTTCTAGAGGGAGTATACCTGAGGAGAGCCCTAATGAATAATTAAGAGTAGGGACTTAGAAAGTATTCATAGAATTTTACTTCATCTTCTATGAACATGGAGTAATACATGCCAAATACTAGAGGAAAGCATGGCTCAAGTATGGCCTGCAGGAAGTGGGGCAGTTGGAGTAGAAGCAGGAAAATGTCAGTTACAAGAATTGTGGGTAGGAATTTGTAGTAAAATAGAAGAATGACTTGTCAATGATTTGATGGCTCACCAATTTTCAATGTCTTTGGAAGCCTGAAGACCTCATAAAGTGTGAGATAGGGCTTATATAAAGAGAAGACCTTTTCTGTGGTAGGATCAGAACCGATATCCACCTTCTTGGTCTTCCCAGAGTTGGGTGTAGGCAGCATGGCTCTCACCCTTATAAGCTTTCTAATGCCTACTACCTAATAATAGGGTAGAACTCACGTGACCCTTTCCTCTCTTATTCTTTTCGCAGGCACCCTAGAATACGTTTCCACACAGGCCTTGTGGATGCCCATCTCTACTGCTTGAAAAAATACGTTGTGGACTTCCTAATGGAAAATAAGTAAGAAGGAGGGGGATAGAGTCAAACCCACAGCACTTAAGCTACCCTGTGACTTAATTAACAGTTTTAAACCTTGACAATAACCAGTTATATAAATAACACAGTTTGTTATAGAAATGAATTCATGTTACAGCATACTGTTATTTCGTCTGTACCAGAGTCTCCTGCTTGTATTCTGGGGACCTGTGCTATGATAAACCAGTAATTTATTTGTATAAAACTAATAGTAATTTATGAAGCATCTTTCTGCAGTTTCAGGCTCTTCTTCCTTCCTTCTGCAAGGGTGAGCTCCTCAGCTCTGGTGTTATTTGTCTCCAAGCAGATGTCCTTTCCCTAGGCAATTATCCTATAGATGGGCCCTCTTAGCAAAGGGCCAGACACTTATACCCAAGAGGAGGAAAGAAAGAAGAGCAAGTTTTCCTCCAATTTTGGAAAAGTCCTTCACATCGAATAAAGTTTCATGAATGCAGAGAAACAAAATTTGGTGCTTTCCCTGATTTTGCTTTGATAACAGAACTGTGGGCCTTAAATACTTCCCAGAGACTGTGTCTGGCAGATCATAGGACGTGGATTTCCAGAGAGAAAACTTCCTTTTGTGGTTGATCTCAAGGATTTTTGATAGGAAATGCAACTAGAGTCCTCAGAGGAACAGGAAGGAAAAGATGTAATAACTGCATGGTTAAAAAGAGGAGCAGCTAGTCTTCCTTGATGGCTGCTGGATAAGTTTCTGCCTTGAATAGTACTGGTAGACTGGAAAGCAATCAGGCTGGTACCACAGCAGCAAGTTCCCTCAGACCAGCTGGGGAAGGGAGTCTGAGAACCAGAGTTCAAGTGCTAAGCATGCACTTAAACTCAGGAATATTAGGGGGATATATACAGGAATATTAAGGGGAAGAGGAATTGTTCCTCCATGCCCAGTATAATATTTCTTGCAGCATCCTAACCCTCACCTGCCTACAACACCTGCTCAACCACTACAGAAAGGCCCATGTAGAGCCAATGGTGAAACAAATCATCTGGACTCCTGGAAAGCTTTCCCAGGGGTTATTGTTTCTCTGTTTTTTCTCACCAGGACAGTATTGCCCTGCTCCCCTCTGATTTATTATTCTGTTTTTTCAGTCAATCAACATATATTTATTAAGCACCTGTTACGAAGCAGGCATTGTGCTAAATCAACTGTGGGATCCATGGTGAATAAGCAGACATGGGCCCTGCCCTCATGGAACTTACAGCCTTAGCTCCACAGTGGATTGTAGAGACTTTGCTTTTTAAATAGCAAGGAAACTTGCTACCAAGATTAGAGTGATCCAGTACCCATTTTCCACATACCAGTCTAGGCTATCCATATTATAAAAATGAAGTTAACTCTTTGCCATTAAAGGTTTTTTATTTATTTATTTATTTATTTATTTTGTATTTATTTGGTTGCTCTGGGTCTTAGTTTCAGCTCGCGGGCTCCTTAGTTGCAGCTCACCCACTTTTTAGTTGCGGCAGGCGGGCTCCTTAGTTGTGGCATGTGAACTCTTAGTTGCGGCATGCATGTGGGATCTAGTTCCCTGACCAGGGATGGAACCCGGGCCCCCTGCATTGGGAGCGCAGAGTCTTAACCACTGCGCCACCAGGGAAGTCCCTAAAGGGTTTATTTTTTATGCCCAAATGAAAATGAAATCCTGTGAAATAGGTCCTACCCTTGACATGCTGAGAGGGGATACAATAGTGGTAGAGATCATGATTTTTAAAAAAAATTTTTTCCTATGGAAAATTTCACACAGATACAAAAGTAGAGAAAGTGATGTAATGAACTCCCATGTATCCATCACACAGCTTCAATAGTCACCAATTCATGGCCAATCTTTTTTTATATTTGCTACCACCAATCTTGCTAGTGTCACACCAGGTTATTTTAAAGCAAGTCATTATGATATAATTTCATCTGTAATTATTTCAGTTGTAATTATCTATAAATATTTCAGTATATATCCCTAAAACATAAACAAATACCTCAGTATTACTATCACACTTTAAAAAATCTAACACTACTTCCTTAACACTACCAAATGGGATTGTAGCTTTTGGTGTCTGGATATGCAGACAGTTTTGCAACAAAGCTAGCCTCATCCTGGCTGCTGTAACTCATTTGGCCACCACCAGTTAGCAGTTCCCACACCTGGCAAGTGTAGTACAGTGGTATGTTCCTTCAGGGCAAGCCTAAATTTGGTGATTCTGTGGCTCCAGCCCAGAAGCTCTGCCAAATGGGACTTTCCCAGAGCTTGCTGTGATAAAGAAGTATACAGAGCCTCAGCTCCACTACCTCCCCATCTCAAGATCTGTTAAAGAGACCTTTATCTCTTCTTCGCCCCATCTACCCTTTACCTCTCAGAGTTGTTGGGATTAAAGGCATTATATTGAAAATTGGTAAATTTCAATATAGAATTAAGAAAAGTATAAAGGCACAGCAGGACAAATTAGAATGGTACTTGAGGGAGATTCTTTATTCCTGGCTGGAATAGTGGAGGTTATGTCTCAAAGCTTTGAGAGATAGGATTGAACAGGTTGGTGGGAGCAGTGGGTACAAGGCCTTAACAGCTGAGCAGGGAGTTACAGGTCTTTATACAGAATAGTCCCATATGGAATGAGCAACGATTCAACCTGGCAGGGGAACATAGACTATTCCGAATGGGAAAGAGACTCTTTCAAGGTAAGTAAGAGGCATTTATAGTAATCTGACTATGAGGACTCCTTTAGGAATGGAAAGGAAAAAGTAAACCTAGGAGACATAGCTTCAAGAAAGGACTGATTTAGCAATCCTTTGTTTTACCTATGAAAATTAACATTCTGCCCTGTATATTTTTCTAGTTGTCTACATGTTAATGTCTTCCACCCAAATTCCTTGACATCAGATACCTACCTGGATTGGTAAGGCATTCAATATATGCTTGGTGAATGGAAGGAAAGGAGATGTGGTGACAGTTTAGACAGCAGAAGTAATTTTGTACATCAGTAGTTAGAGAAGAGACGAGTATTTCTGCAGTTTACTAAGTAGAAAAACTATAGGGAAAGCTGTGGAGAAAAGAAAACCTATACTGTCTTTGACGAGAGAAGTTTAGTAAGTGAGCTGTGTGACCCTGGACAGGTGTCTACCTTTCTGTACCCCACTTTCCTCATCTGGGACACACTGTACCTGACACATGGTGGTTGTGAAAAATACTTGTAAAGAGCTTAGCGCAGTAGTTGGTGCATAGTAAGAACTTTTCATTGATCACCTACTGTGTTGCTAGATGCTAAAGATAAAAAGATGGAGTTTCTGCCTTCAAGTTGCTCACAGTTTAGGGAGAGAGGGACAGGTTAAATTATTACAATAAAATGTGCTAAGTAGTATGAGAGTATAGTAGAGTAGTATAATAGTATAGTAGAAGCACAAGGGAATTTGGGGGGGGATGATGGAAGTACTCTATATCTTGATTTGGAGTAGTGATTACAGTAGTATACATTTGACAAAACTCATTGAACTGTATGTTTAAAGTAGGTACATTTTATTATATGTAAGTTAAATTTACAAAAAAAATGATTTTAAGAGTTTAAAAAATGAATTGGACTTACCACAATTTTTTTAAAATTCAAAGCAACAGACATTTAATATATACTTAAATATATTCTAACTGCTGTGTTGGGGGCTGAGGATACCAAGATGAATACAAAGTCTTATAGGCCATAGTCTCTGTAACCTTGAGAAAATTACATTATGAAACAAGAGAAGAAAAAAAAAAAGCCAGAGATCCCCAGTCTTAATAAGTGGGAAAAGGGTACCTCAGGCAGCAGGAGTGTCATGACGGCTATGCTTTAGAAAGATGCTCCAGCAGCAATGGGAGGGAGGGAGGGATTGAATGGTTTTTGAGCTGAACCAACATCAGTGGTTCAGATTAACTTTAGTGGCAAAATCCATCACTAAAACTGGGCAGAAATTAATAAGGTAATGTATTTCAATATTGATTTTTAGCTAACAGTCCATCATTTCTCAACTGGCTTAATATAGCATTCTCCTTCGTAGTCTTCTGCCTCCAGGCTCTCCCCTTTTAATCCATCCTCCACAAAACTACCAGAGGACTTTCTAAATTGCAAATCTGACTGCATCGTTATTTGGTGACTGGCATTGCCACGTCCCAACATTTACCAGTTGAAGTAATGCATGGGCCCAGGAGTAGTGCCTGAGGTAATAAGGATGAGGCAGGAGTTTCCTTAGGGATGCCACTGTTTGGCTTGGATGCTGATATCTTTTGCTGAATGTCTGCTAGTCTACATGTGCATTAAGGCACTTAGCTTCATCAGTATGTGATCTTAGAACTAACTCAAGCTTTCTAAGTATCAAATAAATCTTAGAAGCCATTTTTAAAAAAAAAGAGGGTTGGTAAGTTTGACTAATAACAAGTTTTTAAATTCTGTATTGTGAGGGGAAATTAAAACCGAATAAACATAGTGTAAAAATAAACAACAAAAGTGGGGGGAGGGGATATTTGCAATACCAGGATAGCCCAAACACTAGTTTCCTCACATTACAAAGAGCACTTTAAAATCAATAAAGAAAAGAGTAATGACTCAATAGAAAAATGGGTAAAAGTTATAGGTAGTTGGTTCATAGAAAAAGCTAGTACACATATGAAAAGATGCCTACTCTTATAAATAAAAATGCATGTTAAACAGTTTTAGAATACTGTCTTTATTGTATGGCAAAGATTTTTAAATTTTGTGATGAAGCTAGTAAAGCTGTGGGGAAATTCTCTTATACTGTTTTACATAAACTTTTTGTAGGGTAGTTGATGATACCTATCAAAACTTAAAATTGTATACTCTTTGACTAAGCAGTTCTTTCCCGAAGAATCTATCCCACAGAAATATTTACTTAAGAGTATGGAAATATTCATTGCAAAATGTTCTTTGCAACATCCTTCATAACAGGGAAAAGTTATAACAATTTAAACAGGGTAATTAATTATATTATTGTGCAGCTGTTAAAAAGAATGAAGTATAACTCTGTGTGGTGATACGGAAAGATTTCCAAGATATATTTACTAAAAAAAAGCAAGTTGCAGTATTAGCATGTATTTTCAGTGTAATATGATTCTATTTTTTGCTTTAAAGAAATAAAAAGATATGCATATATATGCTTTAGAAGGTCTTTTTATCTATTTCTGAATGCAGTATGACAGACGGATGTTCCAAAGACTGTCTTGAAAATTTTAATGCAAAAATGTCTTGGATTTTATGTCCAGAGCCAGAGCAGAGCTTAGACTGAGTATTGTTACTGTGATGCTCTTGATGCTGGGTGGTGAGCTAAAAGTTTCTCCTCTTTTACAGTGTTATCTGATCTAAGCCTAAGGAAGCTCGCCTCTTAGGAACTTTTTGTTTGGCTTAGCAGGAGTTGCTCCAAAAGGAGACCGGTCCTGTAGAGAACTGAAGCAATATGCTGGGTCTCTGAGCTGAAGCCCGGAGAGACAGGCAGTTCATACCAGAATTAGTCCTGGTTTCCTTTACCACAGAAACCCAGAAAAAATTGTCTTTCTCTCCCTTTTCCTAACTTGCTAGACCTGCTAGCTGTTTAAGAGACCTAGAGGAAATTAATCTTCTTAAAAGGAAGAATTAAACTGAATACTTCCTTCCTGTTCAGAAAAACCCAGAGTTATAATTAACCTCTTGTAGTGTTTGAACCCAGTCCATCTGTGCAGGACATACAGTCTTAGGGTTTGGCCTTCAGAGCACCAACCATGCACCAGATACTATTCTGGGTACTTTTCACACTTCATTCAGTCCTTAAAATAGTTCTCTTATTTAGGTATTATCTTCATATTTATAGAAGAGGGAAATGAGGCTTAAAGTCATTTGCTCAGTGTCATACAGTCAGCACCCCAACAAAATCGGCCACTGTTGATGAGTTGATTGCTAGCAACATCTGCCACATATATCAGATGTCTCTGTGTTACAGACACACACACGTGCACACATACCCGGGGGGATAAGAGAGTAGTCACAGCTTCCTAGTCTTAGCTACACAGGGATGCAGAGGAGTACAGATGGCCCCCACAAACTAAAGTCAGGAATTGGGGATAGGCAGCCATGTTACAAGGTCAGAATCAGGGTGATAATTAAAGCCACATGCGAGATGACGTTATAGACTGGCTAGAAACCCGTGAGTCAGTGTAGGAAAGCAGAGAAAAGAAACAGAAATGAGAGACCATGGGAGATAGGCAGGAACCTTGGTTCCTTACTGTTCAGTTCAAGCATCCATATGACTTAGCTGTACTTGGTTTCCTGTCCTTAGATGTCCTAGAGATTGCATGAAGTATCCTTTACTTAAATAACAGAACAAAATTAAGCTAAGAATTTGTGGTTGACATAACCCTGTAACTGGAGCTATTATGTGGTAGCTGTGTACTGACATCTGAAGATGTAGGTGTTACCAAGATTAAACTAGGGTAGTCTCCTCTGGACTTCTTGGTTACATTCATTTTGATCTCTGGGACTTCTGGAAATAACTTGCTGCTGAAAAAGGGACAAAGGCCTAGCAACACATTGTATTGACTTATAGTTAACTTAAATATAAGCCCCCCAGCTGAGCCTTGCCTAAGCTACCATAGGCGACCATGGGCCAGATTATGGTAGGAAAGATAACCTTTTTAAAGAAGACTTTTAAACTGGCATAATATTTATAATTAAAGCACTCCTAGGAAGAAGAATCATATGGAACCAGAAAGTCTAAAGCCAGAAGAAAAGATGTGTTTAGTTTGCTGAGGATTTAAAAATAATTTCCCTATAAGTATAATGCTTAACTGGTGTGCTTGCCTTCTTTCTTCCTTCTCTGACAAATTCTTAAATATCCATTAAAGCTTACCTAGGTATTACTCCTTTAGGAAGTTTTTTCTCAATTTTTTTCCCCTTCACCCCCACTTAGAATAGATACCCTTGCTCTGTGCTACCATAGTATTCTGTGCTTATCTCCATTAGGCATGAGATCATTCTCTCTTCTGATCTTGTATAATCTTCAATTATTACATGCATCCTATTAAACTGAATTTGCATGTCTGTTTTTTCTACTTTTTTGAACCCCTTGAGGACAAAAACCAACTCTGATTCATCTTGTGACACACAGGAGATGCTCAGTAAATATAAAGGCAGCCAAACCATCAACTTCATATGAGGGCATGGATTTACCTGTTTTGTTTCACTGTCATATCCCCACTGTCTAGAATATGCCTGGCACATTTTGGGTACTCAGTGAATAAATTCAAATGAATAAAATGTTAGTTGAATTGCCCTAAGCCTAAGCAGTCTCTCCAGCCTGTAGGATCTGAACCTGTTTTTCTTTCTCAAGACATATGCACCAACACTGAAAATTTATTCTTATAGAAGCTTTCAGTATTTTTGTTAAAAAGGGGAAAAGGATATCACAGAATACTGTATACCAAATACTTGGTTCTAAAGTCAGTACCTTTTAATCTAAAACAATTCCCTGTTTACTCTTCCAGATTATATCTGTTTTCTTTGAAGGAAAAAAAAAACTGAAAACAAAGCATAGGGTTAACTCAGCAATCACCTTTTCTTCCCAATTACAGCTCTGCTGAGAGAAGAGGCAAGAAAACCCAAGCCTTTAGTATTCTCTGCAGACTTGAGTTCCAGGCCCTATAAAAGTAGGTTTTCTGTTCTACCTCTTTGCTAACTAATATTTTGAAGGACTGACTTGAAGTAGAAGACGTTTAGAGGATTTTAAGTCTCTTTGATTTGCTTACAAAGACAGAAAAGCCAGAATGCAAAAGTAGCCAAATTTTTCCGTTTGCCATGGACATAATTTTAAGACTTCCCCTGAAAACTTACAGCCACAAGGAGGACCTGATCACAGATCAAGGCAAAATGCTAAAAATAACAGATTTAAGCAGAACTAAACTAAAACATGTGTTTTTTCAACTGTTGGTTTTTTAATGCTAGTAATATTAATAATACAGAAACGTATTTAGAGTTCATTACATTTCCAAATCAGGAAAGCTCTGCTTCCTATCTCCAAAAATCAGAAGGAAAAATTATTGCCAGCTGTCTGGCCTAGAGGGATTACACTCAATCATTCACACATTCACTCATTCGTTTATTCAAATAAATATTTATTTAGCACTGACTGAATGTTTACTGGTAGAGAGACAGTAAGCAGAAAATTTTAAATCCTGTGGAAAGTGCTGTGGTTGCAGAAAACATGGGATACTAGTTAATATGGTATAGTGGAAAGAGTCATAGGCTTTGAGATAGATGTGGAGTAAGTTTCCGCTCTGCCAGTTATAAAAGCTGTGTTAACCTTAAGCAAGATAACTAACCTTTCTAAGCCTTGATTTCCTCACTTATAAAATGAGGACCATAATACCTACCATGAGGATTGCTGTAAGAATTTGAGATATGTATATTAATTTCCTAGCATGGAACTCGCACATGATATGGATTCAAAAACAATACATACAGACCTACTAGAGAATGGACTTGAGGATACGGGGAGGGGGAAGGGTAAGCTGGGACAAAGTGAGAGAGTGGCATGGACGTATATACACTACCAAACGTAAAATAGATAGCTAGTGGGAAGCAGCCGCATAGCACAGGGAGATCAGCTTGGTACTTTGTGACCACCTAGAGGGGTGGGATAGGGAGGGTGGGAGGGAGGGAGATGCAAGAGGGAGGAGATATGGGGACATATGTATATGTATAACTGATTCACTTTGTTATAAAGCAGAAACTGATATACCATTGTAAAGCAATTATAGATGTTAAAAAAAAAATACATATAATTGTCTTTGGTATGAGAGTACAGAAACCTGCAAGTGTTATGAAAGCCTTCCAAGGAGAGATGATATTTGAGAGCAGTCTTATGGCTCCATAAATTTTCACAAAGTTAACACTCCTTTGTAACTACTATTCAAGTCAAAAAATAGAACATTACCCAGTTTCCAGACACTCCCTTCAAGCACCTATCCCCCCAACACACAAAAGTAACCACTATCTTGAGCATTAAATAAATTTAAGAAGATAAGACCAGATTTATACTTTAGAAAAATCACTGTGCCTGCAACACAGAGGGTGGTTTGAAGGAAGAAGAGACATGATCAGATTGTGCTTTAGAGAGGGTGTTCTGTCTGTAATATAAAGGATAGATTTCAAGAGGTAAGACTGGAGGAAGAGAAACCAATTAAAAGCAGCTGAAGGAATCCAGGCAAATAATGACAGTGGCTTAGACTAGGCAGTAGCGGTAGAGATGGAGAGTTGACAGTTTTGAAAGATTTGGCGGATAAAATCAGCAGTGTTTGGTGACTGGTTGTATGTGAGGAGTGGAGGAAGGAGGAGGAAGCAAGATGATTACCACATTTCTGGCTTGGGTGACTAAATGAATCTCCATATCACTAAGCAAGGTAATCAGTGTTTGGGGTGGCGGGAGCATGTTTGGGAGAAAGATGATGGGTTCAGTTTTAAACATTGTTTTTAAGGTACCTGTGGGTCATCTAAATGGTGGCAGAGTCCATCAGGCAGTTGAAAATGTGAGACTAAACTAAAGAAAAGAGGTCTTGGCTATGGGTCTACATTTGGGAATGAGCTGCAAAGAAGCCACCAAGTGATCTATCTCAGGGAGACGAATAGCATGAGAAAAATACAGGCAAAAAGAAAAATCCTGAGAAACACCAAGTATTTCAGGGGAAACAAAGAAAGAGGTATCAGAAATAGGAACAGGGCTTCCCTGGTGGCGCAGTGGTTGAGAATCTGCCTGCCAATGCAGGGGACATGGGTTCGAGCCCTGGCCTGGGAAGATCCCACATGCCGCGGAGCAACTAGGCCCGTGAGCCACAGCTACTGAGCCTGCGCGTCTGGAGCCTGTGCCCCGCAACAAGAGAGGCCGCGACAGTGAAAGGCCCGCGCACTGCGATGAAGAGTGGCCCCCGCTCACCACAACTAGAGAAAGCTCTCGCACAGAAATGAAGACCCAACACAGCCAAAAATAAATAAATTAATTAATAAAAAAAAAAAAAAAAAAAAGAAATAGGAACAGATCAAGAGAGTGATGCCACAGAAAGTAAGGGAAGAATGGCCTATGACTGTGAAATTTGGAAGATTCAAAAAATATTTTTAAAATACTACCCATAATTCTGCTACTGTGAGATAATTGTGAACATTTTAGTGTATTTCTTTCCATCATTTTATTTATTTTTATATATACATATACACACTTCAGATTGTGCTGTAGAAATAACTGCTTTCTGCTTTTTTTTCCTGAATTTTTGAATTTTATTTTATTTACTTTTTTTATACAGCAGGTTCTTATTAGTTATCCATTTTATACATATTAGTGTATACATGTTAGTCCCAATCTCCCAATTCATCACACCACCATCCCCACCCCCACAAGTCACTTTCCCCTCTTGGTGTCCATACGTTTGTTCTCTACATCTGTGTCTCTATTTCTGCCCTGCAAACTGGTTCATCTGTACCATTTTTCTAGGTTCCACATATCCACGTTAATATACGATATTTGTTTTTCTCTTTCTGACTTACTTCACTCTGTATAACAGTCTCTAGATCCATCCACGTCTCTACAAATGACCCAATTTCGTTCCTTTTTATGGCTGAGTAATATTCCATTGTATATATGTACCACATCTTCTTTATCCATTCATCTGTCGATGGGCATTTAGGTTGCTTCCATGACCTGGCTATTGTAAATAGTGCTTCAGTGAACATTGGGGTGCATGTGTCTTTGAATTATGGTTTTCTCTGGGTATATGCCCAGTAGTGGGATTGCTGGATCATATGGTAATTCTATTTTTCTTTTTTAAGGAACCTCCATACGGTTCTCCATAGTGGCTGTATCAATTTACATTCCCACCAACAGTGCAAGAGGGTTCCCTTTTCTCCACACCCTCTCCAGCATTTGTTGTTCGTAGATTTTCTGATGATGCCCATTCTAACTGGTGTGAGGTGATACCTCATTGCAGTTTTGATTTGCATTTCTCTAAAAATTAGTGATGTTGAGCAGCTTTTCATGTGCTTATTGGCCATCTGTATGTCTTCTTTAGAGAAATGTCTATTTAGGTCTTCTGCCCATTTTTGGATTGGGTTGTTTGTTTTTTTAATATTGAGCTGCATGAGCTGTTTATGTATTTCGGAGATTAATCCTTTGTCCATTGATTCATTTGCAAATACTTTCTCCCATTCTGAAGGTCGTCTTTTCGTCTTTTTTATGTTTTCCTTTGCTGTGCAAAAGCTTTTAAGATTCATTAGGTCCCACTTGTTTATTTTTGTTTTTATTTCCATTACTCTAGGAGGTGGATCAAAAAAGATCTTGCTGTGATTTATTTCAAAGAGTGTTCTTCCTATGTTTTCCTCTAAGAGTTTTATGGTGTCCGGTCTTACATTTAGGTCTTTAATCCATTTTGAGTTTATTTTTGTGTATGGTGTTAGGGAGTGTTCTAATTTCATTCCTTTACATGTAGCTGTCCAGTTTTCCCAACACCACTTATTGAAGAGACTGTCTTTTCTCCATTGTATATCTTTGCCTCCTTTGTCATAGATTAGTTGACCATAGGTGCGTGGGTTTATCTCTGGGCTTTCTGTCCTGTTCCATTGATCTATATTTCTGTTTTTGGGCCAGTACCGTATTGTCTTGATTACTGTAGCTTTGTAGTATACTCTGAAGTCAGGGAGTCTGATGCCTCCAGCTCTGTTTTTTCCTTCAAGACTGCTTTGGCTGTTTGGGGTCTTTTGTGTCTCCATACAAATTTTAAGATTTTTTGTTCCAGTTCTGTAAAAAATGCCATTGGTAATTTGATAGGGATTGCATTGAATCTGTAGATTGCTTTGGGTAGTATAGTCATTTTCACAATATTGATTCTTCCAATCCAAGAACATGGTATATCTCTCCATCTGTTGGTATCATCTTTAATTTCTTTCATCAGTGTCTTATAGTTTTTGCATACAGGTCTTTTGTCTCCCTAGGTAGGTTTATTCCTAGGTATTTTATTCTTTTTGTTGCAGTGGTAAATGGGAGTGTTTCCTTAATTTCTCTTTCAGATTTTTCATCATTAGTGTATAGGAATGCAAGAGATTTCTGTGCATTAATTTTGTATCCTGCGACTTTACCAAATTCATTGATTAGCTCTAGTAGTTTTCTAGTGGCATCTTTAGGATTCTCTATGTATAGTATCATGTCATCTGCAAACTGTGACTGCTTTACTTTTCCAATTTGTATTTCTTTTTCTTCTCTGATTGCTGTGGCTAGGTTTCCAAAACTATGTTGAATAATAGTGGTGAGAGTGGACATCCTGTCTTGTTCCTGATCTTAGAGGAAATGCTTTCAGTTTTTCACCACTGAGAATGATGTTTGCTGTGGGTTTGTTGTATATGGCCTTTATTATGTTGAGGTAGGTTCCCTCTATGCCCACTTTCTGGAGAGTTTTTATCATAAATGGGTGTTGAATTTTGTCAAAAGCTTTTTCTGCATCTATTGAGATGATCATATAGTTTTTCTTCTTCAATTTGTTAATATGGTGTATCACATTGATTGATTTGCGTATATTGAAGAATCCTTGCATCCCTGGGATAAATCCCACTTGATCATGGTGTATGATCCTTTTAAAGCATTCTTGGATTCTGTTTGGTAGAATTTTGTTGAGGATTTTTGCATCTATATTCATCAGTGATATTGGTCTGTAATTTTATTTTTTTTTGCAGTATTTTTGTCTGGTTTTGGTATCAGGGTGATGGTGGCCTCATAGAATGAGTTTGGGAGTGTTCCTTCCTCTGCAATTTTTTGGAAGAGTTTGAGAAGGATAGGTGTTAGCTCTTCTCTAAATGTTTGATAGAATTCGCCTGTGAAGCCATCTGGTCCTGGGCTTTTGTTTGTTGGAAGATTTTTAATGACATTCTCAATTTCAGTGCTTGTGATTGGTCTGTTCATATCTTCTGTTTCTTCCTGGTTCAGTCTAGGAAGGTTGTGCTTTTCTAAGAATTTGTCCATTTCTTCCAGGTTGTCCATTTTATTGGCATATTGTTGCTTGTAGTAATCTCTCATGATCCTTTGTACTTCTGCAGTGTCAGTTGTTACTTCTCCTTTTTCATTTCTAACTCTATTAATTTAAGTCTTCTCCCTTTCATTCTTGATGAGTCTGGCTAGTGGTTTACCAATTTTGTTTATCTTCTCAAAGAACCAGCTTTTAGTTTTATTGATCTTTGCTATTGTTTCCTACATTTCTTTTTCATTTATTTCTGCTCAGATCTTTATGATTTCTTTCCTTCTACTAACTTTGGGTTTTGTTTGTTCTTCTTTCTCTGGTTCCTTTAGGTGTAAGGTTAGATTGTTTATTTGAGATCTTTCTTGTTTCTTGAGGTAGGATTGCATTGCTATAAACTTCCCTCTTAGAACTGCTTTTGCTGCATCCCATAGGTTTTGGATCGGCGTGTTTTCATTGTCATTTGTCTCTAGGTATTTTTTGATTTCCTCTTTGATTTCTTCAGTGATCTTTTGGTTATTTAGTAACGTATTGGTTAGCCTCCATGTGTTTGTGTTTTTTACGTTTTTTTCCCTGTAATTGATTTCTAATCTCATAGCATTGTGGTCAGAAAAGATGCTTGATATGATTTCAATTTTCTTAAATTTACTGAGGTTTGATTTGTGACCCAAGATATGATCTATCCTGGAGAATGTTCCATGTGCACTTGAGAAGAAAGTGTAATCTGCTGTTTTTGGATGGAACATCTTATAAATATCAACTAAATCTATCTGGTCTCTTGTGTCATTTAAAGCTTGTGTTTCCTTACTAATTTTCTGTCTGGATGATCTGTCCATTGGTGTAAGTGAGGTGTTAAAGTCCCCCACTATTATTGTGTTACTGTCGATTTCCTCTTTTATAGCTGTTAGCAGTTGCCTTATGTATTGAGGTGCTCCTGTGTTGGGTGCATATATATTTAAAATTGTTATATCTTTTTCTTGGATTGATCCCTTGATCATTATGTAGTTTCCTTCCTTGTCTCTTGTAACATTCTTTATTTTAAAGTCTATTTTATCTGATATGAGTATTGCTACTCCAGCTTTCTTTTGATTTCCATTTGCATGGAATATCTTTTTTCATCCCCTCACTTTCAGTCTGTATGCGTCCCTAGGTCTGAAGTGGGTCTCTTGTAGATAGCATATATATTTGTCTTGTTTTTGTATCCATTCAGCAAGCCTGTGTGTTCTGGTTGGAGCTTTTAATCCATTCATGTTTAAGGTAAATATTGATATGTATGTTCCTATTACCATTTTCTTAATTGTTTTGGCTTTGGTTTTGTAGGTCGTTTCCTTCTCTTGTGTTTCCCACTTAGTGAAGTTCCTTTAGCATTTGTTGTAGAGCTGGTTTGGTGGCGCTGAATTCTCTTAGCTTTTGCTTGTCTGTAGAGCTTTTGATTTCTCCATCGAATCTGAATGAGATTCTTGCCGGGTAAAGTAATCTTGGTCGTAGATTCTTCCCTTTCATCACTTTAAGTATATCATGCCACTCCCTTCTGGCTTGTAGAGTTTCAGCTGAGAAATCAGCTGTTAACCTTATGGGAGTTCCCTTGTATGTTATTTGTCGTTTTTCCCTTGTTGCTTTCAATAAGTTTTCTTTAATTTTTGTCAATTTGATTACTATGTGACTCAGCATGTTTCTCCTTGGGTTTATCCTGCATGGGACTCTCTGCGCTTCCTGGACTTGGGTGGCTATTTCCTTTCCCGTGTTAGGGAAGTTTTTGACTATAATCTCTTCACATATTTTCTCCGGTCCTTTCTCTCTCTCTTCTCCTTCTGGGACCCCTATAATGCGAATGTTGTTGCACTTAATGTTGTCCCAGAGGTCTCTTGGGCTGTCTTCATTTCTTTTCATTCTTTTTTCTTTATTCTGTTCCGCGGCAATGAATTCCACCATTCTGTCTTCCAGGTCACTTATCCGTTCTTCTGCCTCAGTTATTCTGCTATTGATTCCTTCTAGTGTATTTTTCATTTCAGTTATTGTATTGTTCATCTCTGTTTGTTTGTTCTTTAACTCTTCTAGGTCTTTGTTAAACATTTCTTGCATCTTCTCAATCTTTGCCTCCATTCTTTCTCCGAGGTCCTGGATCATCTTCACTATCATTATTCTGAATTCTTTTTCTGGAAGGTTGCCTACCTCCACTTCATTTAGTTGTTTTTCTGGGGTTCTATCTTGTTCCTTCATCTGGTACATAGCCCTCTGCCTTTTCATCTTGTCTATCTTTCTGTGAATGTGGTTTTTGTTCCACAGGCTGCAGGATTGTAGTTCTTCTTGCTTCTGCTGTCTGCCCTCTCTGCTTTCTGCTTTCTTTATTCAGTATTATTTCATGAGCATTTTGCTGTGTCATTAAAAAATTCTTTACGATCAGAGTTTTGCCTATATGATATTCTATTACATATGTGTGTGATTGTTCTTCCATTGTTGGATATTTGGTCGTTCTCTATTTTTTGACATTAAGAAGAATACCTTTTTGTGCAAAGATCCTTTTTTATTATCTGATTATTTTGTTTATTCAGCAAATATTTATTGAGCATGATGTATTTTCCTTAAGATAGATTTATAGAAATAGAATTATAGGATAAAATAATAAGAATGTCTTCAAGACCTTTGTTATGTATTGCCAATTACTTTTCAGAAAAGATTTTACCAGTTTATACATTGTATGAGAAGTACCCTTATCACTAATGAGAATTATTTTAAATCTGCTAATTTGTGAGAGAAATTGCATCTTTTTTTAATATTTATTTCTTAAAAATATTTTTATATATTTTTGAACATTTATATCTATTTACCTATTAAAAATGTTAATCTTTTGTCCTGTATGTAACAATTATTTTTTCTTTTTTATTTGGTGGAGTTATTTGTTTGCATCTGATAGTCAAATCTGTTGTTCTCCTTTGTGATTTCTTATTTCTTAGGAGCTTATAATTTTATGACATGAGGCAGGTGTTTCTGGGAAGGCTGTGTATGAGAGGGAAGGGAAAAAGTGAGGTTGCCGGGGCCCAGGGCAGTGGATCCAGCTGCTAATCTTCAGCCCCAAGGTCAGGATGCTCACAGTGGGTCACAGTGGCCTGTCCCACTTCTTGGCACAGCTTTGAGCTACCTCTAGTTTGAGTACAATGCAGGAAGAGTAATTTTGTCCTCCATTGTGCTGCTAGGCCAACCGCATTATGAGAATTGACCTGATTGCTGAGCCCCAGCAGAAGCAGGTGGGACCTGGCAGGACTGCTTCAGGTCCTCTCCTCAGATCCTTGTCTGGTCTCCTTAAAGGGTTCTGCCTAAAAGGGCTGTGTGCCAAGGCTTGTTTGCTTGCCTCTTGCAGTGACAGTTCTGTTTGGCCTATAGTGTAAATATCATGGCTCAAAAATCCCCCAGCTGTCCATGCTTTGTCATTTCTTCAAAGGGAACTGACTTGTTTTCCACCAGAGGGGGCCAAGGAACATTTTCTACCCACACTGGTTTGGAGCATTTAAAGGGGAGAAAAAAGCTAAGAGTGAGTGTTATTTCATTCTTTGAATTTATATGGAAATTTTTAATCTCCATCAAAGGATCAGAAGAAAAAGGACGTTGAAATTCAATACAAGAGCTTCCAGCTTACACAGAATTCTTCAAAGATGTTTGACTTGATCTTTTAAAAATGACAAAAACCATGAACTGTGTAGCTCCAGGGTTCCTAATTTTGCTTACCCTCCTCAGCCTCCACCTCTGTCTTGCCTTCCTACCTACACTCCATCTGTGTGGTCCTGTGTCAGCCTGCAGAGCTTCATTGAATAGGGGCTGGGAGAGAGGGTGGGAAGTATGAAGCAGCTGTCAGGTTTCTGGGCTGCTTATACATTAACCCCTCTCTCAGGCCACATTATCTCATCTTTCAGAGTCTTGTAACTGGTCTCTTTGTGTTCATTCTCCTTATTCCAAGCCTATTTTCACTGCTATCAGAATTACCTTACTAAGAAATAAAACTGATCATGTCACTTTCCTGCTTAAAAACTACCACTGGCTTGTCTCAGTCCAAACTGTCTAGACTGCCACAGAAGGCTTTCATGATCTGGCTCCATTGCCTCCTTAATCAACCTCATCTCCTACTCTTCTCCTTAAATCCATAATCAAGCTACTTTCCACTGGATTATGAATTCTTTGAGGGCAGAAACAGTATATTTCCAAGGCACAGAACAGTGACTGGCATATTACTACAGTCTTATTAAATGCTAAATTAATTAACTAGTGATTCAAAATTCTAACAAGTTCACAGTATGAGAGAGAAAACTAAAAATCATTTGATAGTCTTTCATTTCCTTTGCTAAGTATAAATCAGAAGCATACTCACTGCACTAAGGATCAGGTTCCTTCTTCCCCATTACAGATTCTTGGTCATTTAGACCCAACATCCTGACTCGATACCCATGAGGAAGCACCATGCCTCCAGGGACCCAACGAGGCCAAATGAAAGAGAGCTCCGAAGCTCTTGACCAAGGTTGCTTACTGCTTGTATCTGAGTGATGTAGTACAGGAATGTTTTTGCCTTCTGGAGGTTCTTCTACACATTGATCTTTGGTCTGATTTTCTTTCTGTAAGTGCTGTCCTAGACTGATCTGATTTCATGAAAGTAAATTGAAGTTAGCTTTGTTGTGGAAATTCTTTGATAGCCATTGGTAAATAAGTACAACTGTTATAATGTGAGGGAGCCCACTCTTAAGTAGAAGGGAAGTTGAAATCTGTGTGGGAAATACTTAGTCATCAGAATGAATTTTAAATTTGCAGAGTCTGAATCAAGCCAGGAGAGTAGTACCGTAGAAGCTATGAGAAAATGAAAGACAAGAAACTTAAAGAAGAGCCTAAAGTTGTAAAATTTTATAATTTGCATAAAAATAGAAGAATCACCTGTAATTCCTCTACTGTGAGGGAGTATAGAGTAGAAATTGTGTATATAGTCTTTGAAAGGTGTTATTCAACCTGTTAGTGTCGGAAAATGTTTTAATCCATTACCATAACAGAATAAAGGAGAAAAAAAATACAGTGAGCTCCATAGATGCAAGAAAAAAATGTTTTTAGTAAAAGTCAGTACCCATTCATTGATGAAAGCTCTTAGCAAGTTAGGAATAAAAGAGAAGTTCCTTAACCTGATAAAGGGTATTTATAAAACCAATAACATGTGCCAGGTATTGGCTATAAAGCATGAAGCCCAATATCTACACATAGAGGACAGTCAATAAATGGTGGCTTTGATGATAGGGAAAAAAAACTGTAACAATCATCAGTCTAAATGATAAAATAGAAAAATTCCCTTTAAAATCAAGAATAACTAAGGTTGACTGAGGGACTTGGGGGGTGGCTCACTGCGCTGTGTGAAGTTTTCTCCGCAGGGGCTGGGTTCACATGGTACGTTCGGCCTCAGTGCGAGGGTCAGGACTCTGTGAGCGGCGGACAGTCCCGGGGCTCCCGTAGGAGTCTAGGGAGGGGCATGGGTCTGGGGAACCCCCATCACAGGCTCCAGCATTCCTCCCCCTTTCCCACGAGCCGCGTTTCCAACTCTGGGGCCTCAGGCTCACCCCACTGGTTGGCCCGGAGCCTCCGTTTCCTCCTAGCTCTGGGCGCCGCTGTCCCCTCCTCAGAGTTCCCCCTCTCCCCATCCTTTCCCCGGTGTGACTTTGCCCCCAGGGGACTTTTAGTCACGTGTGGAGGCATTGTTTCTGTTGTTACAAATGGGAGGGGCTGCTAGTGGCATCTAGTGTGTGGAGGCCGCGGATGCTGCTGGACGGCCTACACTGCACTGAGCAGCACCCGTGACAAAGCATTATCAATAGTGCCCGGGTTTGGAAACCTGCTCTAGGGTCTTACAGTCTTCAAAGCCGTGGATGAACTTAAAGACAAGTTATCTCTGGAGTTCAAGTTTGAGTTGAAACCAGCCTCAAGTTTCACCTGTCCTCACTGACCCGTGGATTTCTGTGTGACCAGGTGGCTTTGGAAGAACTACCAATACATGCTGGCATTTCTTGTTGCCATTGAGGAAATCAGTAAGGACTCCCATCTGCTCCCCAATCTGTCCTTGGGTTTCATCCTCTACAATGCCTTTCCCAGTGACCCAAGGACCTTGGAAAGTGCCCTGTTTTGGCCCTCTGGAGGAAATCAGACTTTCCCTAACTACAACTGCCAGGGACAGAGAAAATCTGTGGCCATTGTTACAGGAACCGCGTTGGCATTTTCAGCCGAGATTGGAACAGTTCCGGAGCTCTGCAGAAGCCCACAGGTCACGTACGGTCCTTTTGATCCCATCCTGAGTGATAAAGACCAGTTCCCATCTCTCTATCAGATGGCCACCACGGACAGCTCCCTGGCTCAAGGAATGATGTGGTTATTGCTGCATGTTGGCTGGACCTGGGTGGCGCTATTTGTATCTGATGATTTGAAAGGCGAGCAGTTCCTCTGGTATCTGAAAACAGAGATGGTGAGGAAAGGTAAATGCCCTCCAGAAGCAGGACCTGCATTGATCACCTGATGGCGTCTGGAGCTGCATCCGTTTCTGAGGAAAATCCAATTTACCAACAGTGCTGGACACCACATATCCTTAGATGAAAAACAGAACCGTGTGACATGATAGGATATCCAGAACGCTATGAATTTTCCTGCTGGTCTTGGGCTGCTGGTTAAAGTAGGAGAGTTTGTCACCAATATTCCATATGGTCAAGGCCTGGTCATCAATGAAGAGATGACAGAATGGTCTGTTGTCTTCAAAGAGGTAGGGAGTCATTTCAGTCTTGGAGATAGACATTAAGGAGGTGTCTGAAGCATGTCCAGATATGAGACTGAGTATGCACCTCCTTAACTCAGCCCTAAATTCACATTTCACATTTAAACTTTTTTCTATGTCATCTTACCCACATATATTCTGAGCTAATGCCTATAGAAAGAACAGGTCTCTGTATAAGCTCTTGTTTTAAATTTCAGGTGTATCTGTTCATGCAGCGGTCAAGTGAATAAAATGAATGGAGTTATGAAGTTAAAAAAAAAAAAAGGATGACTATTAGTGCTTCTGTTCAGCGTTAGTATATTGGAGGTCTTAGCCAATATGGTAAGATAATGAAAAATAAGGATTAGAAAGGAAGAAAGAAAATTGTTTACATAGTTGGTATGACTGCCAGAATCTACAGATAAATTATTAGTATTAAGATTGTTTATCAGTCTTGGCTACAAGATCAAAATACAGTGAATTGAGTTTCTGTTGACCAACAAGAAGAAAATAATTGTTTAAAAGACACCATTTATAACAACAAAAAAACTAAGATACTCCGGATTAATCTTACAGAAAGTATGCAAGACCTTTATAGAAAATGATTTATGTTTTTTTAAATAACTTTTTTTCAAAAGGCCAGAGCATTCTACCTTCTCATGGGTTATTGCCAGTTAATAGTCAAAGCACCATGTTAAGATACACACACGTGCACACACATACAAACATGCAGGCACACACTTTGTAGATAAGTCTTGTAAAAGACTATTTTCTGCATGGATCAGGGAAAGGGCGTCTCAGATTCAGTACACTACCCTCCCACCTCCAGCCTGAAGCTGATAGAGAATGTAGATCCTCTGCTTCTCCAGAACTGCCAAATCCTTGTCATTTCTAATCTCTATCCGTCCCAAGGTGGCATGACAGGAAGGAATTTGGCTTTTCCTTGGATGCACAGTTTTTGATTCTGATTGCATCCAGATAGTCAGATTTCTCATATTTGACCACTCTTTCTTCCTAGGTCAATCACTTCCATCCGGAGTGAACTGATTCCATACCTAGTAAGAAAACAGTTCTCCTCAGCTTCATCACAACAAGGACAAGAAGAAAAAGAAGAGGATCTAAAGAAAAAGGAGCTGAAGTCCTTAGGTCAGTGCTTGAGTTGGTGCAGTAAGGTAGGGGTAACAATATCTTTGGAAGAGTGGCTGGGCAACTTAGCCCAGCCCAAGATGCCTGTCTCAAGGCAGCAGGTTTTCATCTAGCCAACAGTTAGGACAGGCTAGCTGACGCCACTCCCTGAGCTCTGGGTGGGCTTGCTCAAGCAAATCCTGTCACTGTGCTCTTCAGGGACAGGCTAATCATGCCTCTGGTCCATTCTCTGGTTCACAGCTGTGGTTTAGCTGTGTTCCTCTCTAGACCTTTTTGACTTTGAACTCTGCGCACCACTTCTCAGTTCCCCTATTCTCTAGGCTCTGGGAGCCCCACTCCTGACTAAACTCAGCCTCTCCTGTCAAGGGAAGAAAGGTGAAAGGCTGTATAATGACAGTCCAACCAGAGCCAACAGACTATCTCCCTTCCAGGATGTAGGGACGAGGTCAGTCTTGTTTGCTCTCATATCCTTGCCTGGTCCCTGGCCCAGTCCTGGGCTCATAGTAGATGTTCCAAAAAATGTACTTATCAAAGGGATAAATGGAAACAGTATAGCATGATGGTTAAGATATCAGGGCTTAGCATCTCAGACCTGGGTTTGAAATTTTACTCTGCCATTTATTAGCTCTATGACCTAAGGCAGGTTATTTAGTCTTCTGAGCCCCAGTTTTCTTACCATAAAATAAAAGATTCAAATGATTGTTGTACGAGTTGAAAAACTGAGGCCCAAGTCCTGTGCTATTTCTCTCATAGCACAACTATCTGATACGATAATGGAAGCTAGCAGCACAAAGCCAACATGGCTGGTCACCAAAGCCTGGACAGTTGCTTCTGCTACCCCATGGTGTACAAGAGTAATTTATTTTATTTTCCCTAGTAATGCTTGATTGTCAGTCAAACTTGCTTATAGGACCTCTTTTTAAGCATTTTTATATCATACAGTATTTCAAATGTACAGGAAAGCACATTGCCTCTTTTTTTTTTTTTTTACATTGCCTCTTTTAATTTGACTTAGTCTTTCAGGTTTTAGTGGGATTTCCCCAGGGTCCATGCTGCATGGGTGCATTGCGGGGGAAGAGGTTTGAGCTGTGCCCTCTTTCAAAACTTGACTGATTCTGTATCCTCTCTGTCATGTCTCTCATGTACTTGCTCGGTTTGGGTATTTGTTCTGAAGATATTTACAGTTTTATAAAAGAAGCCAATACGCTGACCTTTGCTCCCTATGATGCCTGCTGGAATGCCTGTCGAGGAGACAGCTGGGAAGATTTGTCCAGGTCACAGGTGCGCTGTTACGTCCACATCATGAAAGAGGGGCTCTGCTCTCGAGTGAGCACCCTAGGACTCTACATGGAAGCCAACAGACAGGTGAGAGGATGGGTTTAGAAGAGAAATCGTGGGAGTTCCTGTCCCAGGAACAGACTGAGCCTTTTGTCTTATTTCTTCATTAGATACACAGTGAGTTGTTCAGAATCCCTCTCATTCCTAAGGTTGAACAAGACCTGGCATGTCAGGAGAAACCATTGGGGTACCCAAGTACAGCAAAAGGGGGAGTGAGGGGTCTGGTCCATAGAGGCAGAGCCTCTGTGGCTCCAAAGAAAGGCCAAGATCTCCAAGAAGGCTTAACTTCTGGCCTCTGGGTTGAACAGCTTTCTCCTGTTCTGCTCAGCATGGGGATATCTACAGCACTTCATAAACAAGCAGATAAATACTGTGTAATCATTACTGTGATGACGTAAACATAGGCACACAGAGGAAGCTTTCTTAAGGAGGCAAAGGAGCAGAGTATAGAGTAGCCAGATGGCAAAGCATCAAGGAAGGAATGCCCATGAGAGAGAAGTGTCTGGAAAGCAGCATTAGAGCATGAGGAGTCTTGCCAATCCACCCTTTTAATCCTGAGGTTTGTGAGATATGAAGAATGAGTAGCTTCTATTGAAGGGAAAGCAGTGCCCTGAAGGCAGGCCAGGTTTTAGTTAAGGCAAGGGGTGAAGAAGGGGGACAATGAAGAGGCCGAACGTGTGCAGGAGCTCTTTATTGTGTAGCAGGCACAGGAGGAAGGGAACACTGGGATTGGGATTGAATCCCTGAAGAAAACCTGACTCAAGAATCTTCAGGACCCACACCATGTGGTAGATATGGTCCCAGCCCCAGACCTCAAGCTGGCCTCAACCTGGATTGGTTAAATCCAAGGGAATCCAAGCTAGAGAGTTTATGAGAAATCACAGCTAGTCCCATGTTTGCCCAGGGCAGTCCTGGGTAAAGTTAGCCCCAATTTAGGGTTAGAGGTATAGAAAGCTTCCTTAATTTGACTTTAAGTTCTCTTTCTTCAATTCTATGGCTAGAGTCTGTCCGGCTGGTCTGAAAGCAAGTCCACGGATAGCCTGAGGCCAGAGAAGTATCCTCTGAAGTGTCAGCAGGGGCTGTGCATCAGACAGGCCTGAATGGCCTTGGCTGAAGGGTAATAGAGGAGATCCCAGGGATAGGGACTGAGGGATTAGCCTTCACATCTCCATTGTAGCCAGTCTAGCAAGGCCTCCCTCAGCTAGTGTGACTACCACACACAGTGCTCCGACCAGCATTCTGCCCATTCTGGAGAATCACAGATAGACACACTATCTGTGCCTTCCTAATGGGTCCAGAGCTAAAACACTCCATACCCATAACGTTTTCAGTTTTCTCATACTGGAAAGAGAATAGTGTGAATTTCCCCTTCAGCATTTTATTTTGCCTGGTGAAGAACATGGATGCCTTCTCAGGGTCTGTCCTGATTGTGGAGTTGTCTAACATTACTCCCATCCTCACCTCATGCATGGCCACTGTGGTCCAGGAGGTGAGCAGGAACCTAGGATGACTGTGGTCAGGCCTCAGGAAGCTCCTTGCTCTCTTTAGGCCTCCTCTCCCAAGTGCTGCCTGGGTATCTCAAAGGCTTATCTCACAGCCTCCCAGCTGAGGGAGGTGGCATTAATTTCAGGGAGGGGACTCTCAGCTAGGAAACTAAGGATAAGATTATCTAGAAGCTGCTGTGTATACAATCCCTGTCCTAGGGGAAATGCATCAGCCTGCCTCATACAGACAGGAAGCTATGGCTGAAAACTCCCCACATCTCTGCTGGACACAGGGTTCTACTTAAGGTGCTTTCAGGTGTTTTCTGGTTTGTCTTTAGTGACCAAACCTCTTTCCTCAAGGTGTCCAAATTGCTACCCGTTATCTGTCCGGAAGAATCACTGGTCCATTCATCAGCCCAGATTGTCAGCAAACACCTGGTAAGTGCTGGCTTGGACAGGGCAGTTATGGGACAGTGTCTGGGTGCACTGAGGCTTGTCCTTGAGAAGCTGGTTTGGGGCTTCTCCCAAACCAGCTTCTCAGGTCAAGCCCTGAACCTCATTGGCCCCAGGGAAATCCCAAACTGAGTTCTGGTTATAAAATCTTACCTTCCAGCCCAAGCACTCAAGAAGATTGCCTGGACAGGTGCTGAGCCCAGCCACACAAACCCTGTAAGGAAGGTCCATTATATAGTCTTTGGACTCAGACACAGGAGCTTTCCATCATTATCCCTCTTCTTACCCTGATTTGAGCACTGTCTTCAGGAGAGCACATCTATATACACAAGTGCATGAGTGTGTAAGTTTGAGTTGGTCTCAGAGATATTATATGACCTTGTGGCCCTGAGAAATACTGATGATGATCCCTCTTGCTAAAGTGTCTCTAGAGAAACATCCCATTAGACCCAGCTCAAGGGATCTGGAGGGTTGGTTTGCAGTTGGTTGAGATGGGTGGACAATTTTTATATTTATATTTGCCTTTTGCAGGTTGGAGTTGACAGCCTCATTGGGCCAGATACACAGGTTGGAGAGAAGTCATCCATTAAGCACTCAGTCATTGGTTCATCCTGTGTCATAAGGGATAGAGTGACTGTCACCAGTTGCCTTCTCATGAACTCAGTTACCGTGGAGGAAGGGTATGTTTCCCCTTGTACCCACTTGAGGCAAGGCCCCTGGTATCTCTGGGAGGCTTTGGAGGCCAATCCAGCCTAGGAAAGGGGTCAGCTTGGGGAGAGGAAGAAAGGGGAAAGGATGAAAGAAGGAATAGTGCCTAGGCCTTGGTTTTGGCTCCATAATACTTAATATGGTCTCTGAAAGCATTTCTGTCAGTCTTCTCATACTTATGACAATTGTAGTCCTGGGAGAAGCTGCCTTCTCTTGCTTTGATATTCTACTTGATGGGATGGCCACAGTAGTGAGCCACTGGCAGGACTGGAATGACACTGTACCACTGTCTAAGGGTCACCTTCCCCTACCTCAGTATCCCACAGCAGCCCTGAAGAAAGCAGAGGCCTAGGAGGAATGGACATATAAGCCACTTTCCATTTTTGAGGGAGAGCTTCTCTGTTACAAGTTATAGAGAATCTTTCCCCATTTTTTTTTCCCCATTTTAAGTTGCTTTAGAATGCCCTAAAATCTTAGTTTATGAACAGCCTGAACTTGGAGTAAGACTTGAATGATGCTTAATAAGATTCTTCCTCTGTATGGACCTCAGGTTTTTTCCTTGTATAAAATGCAAACATTAGTGGTGGAAGAGAGGAAAGATATTACCAATGGTTTTCAGACTTTTTAGAAAGGAAACTTTTTCTTAAGATAAATCTTAAGCAGAAACTCATTAGTTAAAACTGGTAAAAGCACAGTTGTTTGGAATATAGTGGGGAAGGGGCACTTATCCTTCCTATAGAATGTGAAAACTGATCTATAAAACAAATTTTAAAAACCACTAGACTAGGGAATTCCCTGGTGGTCCAGTGGTTAGGACTCCGTGCTTTTGCTCCCAGGGCCCAGGTTCAATTCCTGGTCAGGGAACTAAGATCCTACAAGCTGTGCAGCACAGCCAAAACAAAAAACATAAAACACCACTAGGCTAGATCAGTCTGAGATAGATTCTAGCTCTGACATCTGTTGATTTCTCTGTCCGGGAACTGATAGGAGAGAAGGATAGGGGAAGACTGAGGCCAGTAAAAGCTGAACTACCTCTCACAGCTGCCCTTGAGGGATTAAGTGAAGCATTTTGGTGAGAGGCAGTAAGTACATAGGGATAGAACTAAAGGTTAAGCCTTTGCTCTTTTTTTTTTTTTTTTTAATTTATTTATTTAGTTATTTTATTTTTGGCTGGTTTGGGTTTTCGTTTCTGTGCGAGGGCTTTCTCTAGTTGCAGCAAGCAGGGGCCACTCTTCATCGCGGTGCGCAGGCCTCTCACTATCGCGGCCTCTCTTGTTGCGGAGCACAGGCTCCAGACGCATAGGCTCAGCAGTTGTGGCGCACAGGCCCAGTTGCTCCGCCGCATGTGGGATCTTCCCAGACCAGGGCTCGAACCCGTGTCCCCTGCATTGGCAGGCAGATTCTCAACCACTGCGCCACCAGGGAAGCCCAAGCCTTTGCTCTTTAGGAAGAGTGGCTGATGGAAGACAGTAGACAGGGTGGAAGTGAAAAGTACCATAATAAAAAACCAGGAAAGTTGGAGACCATTGGGGATATTGACCACCAAGACCTGTCCTCCCCTAAGCCTACTTCCTGATGACTCCCAGAACCCTGGCAAAGAGGCCTATAACCTTCTGTCAGGAGTTTGAAAGAATCTTTTCCGGTGAATTTGACCAGCCCAAGAAGAAGAACCTGAATTTATTTACATGAGAGATTTCTAACGGCCCAGTCAAATCACCCTTTGGTGAAAATTATGGATGGCAAATTCCATTCATGTGCTGTTTTAGAATCCTTTCCTAAATATGAAGAGATAATCAAAGATTACCAGAGATCTAAAGAAAGCCTCTATCATGAAAGATAGAGACCAAATCAAACAGATAGAAAAAAGCAACTTAAAAAGAGATAGGGACTCTGCAGGGAGAGAAGGATGCTTTCAAACAACCTGTCATTTCAAAGAACAAAAAACAAACTCTAGGAAATTTAAAATATGATAACAAAAAGGAAAACCTCAGTAAAAGAATTGGAAGATAAATTTGAAATTTCACAAAAAGTAGAACAAAAAGATAAAGAGATGGAACATAGAAGAGAAATGATAGAAAATTAGAGGACTAGTCCAGGATGTCTAACATCTGAATAGGAGTTCCATAAAAAGAGAGCTGAGAAATCAGAGAAGGAAATTGTTTAAGAAATAATATAAGAAAATATCCCAGGGCTTCCCTGTGGCGCAGTGATTAAGAATCTGCCTGCCAACGCAGGGGACACAGGTTCGAGCCCTGGTCCGGGAAGATCCCACATGCCGCGGAGCAACTAAGCCTGTGCGCCACAACTACTGAACCTGCATTCTAGAAACCGTGAGCCACAACTACTGAGCCCGTGTGCCACAACTACTGAGCCCACATGCCACAACTACTGAAGCCCGCGCACCTAGAGCCCGTGGTCCACAACTAGAGAAGCCACCGCACAGCAATGAAGACCCAATGCAGCCAAAAATAAATAAATAAAATTAAAAAAAGAAAAGAAAATGTCCCAGAACTGAAAGATACGAATTTACAGAATGAAAGGGCCTACTAAGGGTCCAGCCCAATGGTAAAAATGAACCCACATCATTGTGAAACTTTAGAACATCAGAGACAAAGCATGCTACCAACTTACAAAGAGAAAATAATAGGTCATATACAACTAATCAGGAACTGGAATGGCTTTGGACTTACCAGTAGCAGCAATGAAAGCTAGAAGATAATAGAACAATGCCTTCAAAATTCTGAAGGAAAATTAATTTCAACCTAGAATTCTGTACTCAAGGTAAGTGTTAATGAAGTGTGACAGTAGAATAAAGACATTTTCAGACATGAAAAGGTGTGTCCCACCAAAATGAAAAGTAAACCAAAAGGAGATAGATGAGAAACAAGAGATCCAACTCAGAATAAGGCAAAAAGAATCCATGGGGTGATGGTGAAGGCAGATCCAAAGATGACTGCTATGCATGAAGCATAAAGGGAGCAGTTAGTCCGGAGTGGAATCCAGGAAACACTTATTTAGGAAGATGAAACTGATAAAATGCCAGATATATATAAACATCTTGAAAAATTTAGACAAGTGGCTAAAAGTTAGGTTTGAATTAGTAATAACATAGAACACTAACAAAAACACAACAGTTATTAACTCTGTTTTTAAAAAAAGTTGTACAAGAAAGGAGAAGGCATCAGAGTTTGCTATGTGGCTCAACTATGAAATAGAATTAACATAGTCATAATAAACACTGAGCATTGACCAAAATTATGCTATAGCTATATTGAAAGGATGAGGGTAGGAAGGGGAAAAGGGAGCAGTGGTGGGGAGAAAGGAAAGCTAAATCCTCATCTTCCATTGTGGGAAGTCTACTGACAATGCTTAAAACTGAAAAATTAAGATGTAATATAAGCACGTTATTATCTATAGACATGGAAGTAAATACTGAAATACTCAGCAAAAAGAAGTCAAAGAGTTGTCTCTGGGAAGAAGGAAATGAGTTGAGGGAACAGGGGACTACTATTTTTCGTAATAAAACCGTCAGAACAATTTGCTTTAAACTTCAAGCATGTATAACTTTAACTGCAAAAAAAAAAAAAAGCCAGAAATTTTTCTGGTACACTGCTACCAGTGGTGTGCTGATAAATTGTTAACAACCAGTTCTCCAAAGCAAAAAATAAGTGGCCTGATTTGTAGCATTTGCCAATTCCCATGATATGAAGTTTCCCCCTATGACCAGTGATATCAGTGAACTCTGATTTGGGAAGAGACGCTACGAGTCAGCTCTCCCAAGCAGGACGGGCTGGCTCCAGCACAGCACTGATATAGAAACCTGTCTCAAGTATTTCACCCTTTCATCAAACACTTAAGGACTCACTCTATGCTGAAGAATGTAGTAGGCAACTGAAGACGGAAAACTACATAAGGCTCAATCTCTTCCCTCAAGGAACTCATAAGCTATATGCAACAAGAAGTTACAAGTGCTGTGATAGAAATCTGTATGGTCACAGAAGAGGAAAGGGTCAGAGAAGACTTAATTAAGGAAATGACCCTTGAACTGAATCTTGAAAAATGAGTAGAGCCCCCCAGGCTGGAGAAAGGAATGTTCTAGATACATCAAGAATCTGAAGTGTGAGAGAGCATATCTTATTTCAGAAACAGCTCCTCATTTTGATGTTAGCTCAGATTTCACCACTTAAAAAGAGGCTCTGCTGACTACCCTCTCAGAAGAAACCTGTCCCAGCGCTCCCTGTTACATCTTATTTTCTTCATTATAACATTATCACTGTCTGGCCTTATCTTGTTTACCTGTCTATCACAAGAAGATGTTAGTTTGAGAATGTAAGTACCTTATCTTTCTGTTTCACTGTTATATCCTGAAGGCCTACAGGAACTCAATAAATATTTGTTATGTGAAAGAATGGTAAACGATTCATCATGACCACAATATAGAATTCAGAAAGAAATGGATATGACAGAAGACAAGGCCATATAGATGGACAAAAGCCAAATCATGGACTATCCTCTAAGGAGTTTAATGTGTAGTGGTAATTTAAGAGTTTAAAGAAAAGGAATAGCATGATTAAATTCCCATTTTATGAAGATCATTTTGGCTGTGGTGAGAAGGATGATCTGTAGAGGGTAAATACGGAGGCAGGAAGACTACTGAAATAATCCTGGTAAAATGGAAGAGGTCTTTAACTAACGCAATAGCAGTGGAGATGGAGAGGATAAGTAACAGGGTGGTGAAAACTGTAAAGCATGATGACTGCCTGGATATGTGAGGTGAAAGAGAGAGAAATTAAGGAAAATTCTTAGATTTCTTGCTGGAGCAATAAAGTTTCTGGTGTGCCAGTCACTAAGATAGAAATCAGTGGAGAAGGAGCAAGATTTGCAGGGTGGGAAGCAGAGAAATGACACGTTCCATCTGTGACAAGTTGAGCTCGTGGCAGGCGGCCTGACGTGCAGCACTTGCTATATAGGACTGGAGTTCGGGAAAGAAGCCTGTGCTTGAACTACAGATTGGGGGCGGTGGGCATGGAGGTGGTAACCGAATCCATGGATACAGCTGAGACCACCCAGGAACAGTGTGTGACATTGAAAGAAAAGAAACCAAGACAGAACCTTGGAGAAAGTCAGTAATTTTAGACATAAGAAAAGGAATCTAAGGAGACTGACAAGGAACGAGCAAGGAAGGAATGTAAGGGCAAAGGGAAAGGACAGTTGGCGGTGAAGCCCAGGTTTCTAGTTGGGAAAATGGTAGATGATGGTGTACTCACTGAGATGAGGAAGGGTGAGGGAGGAGCAGATTTGTGGGGAGATAAGGCTTGTGTGGGGCACATGAGATTGGAAGTACCTGTAGGACATCCAGGTGTGTGGAGGTATCTGGTAGCCAGTTTGTGAGCAGAGGTTCGGAAAAGAGGTCAGACCCAGAGACCGCTTCCTGAATCACTGTGTTCTCTAACTTATTTTCCTGTCTCCATTTTTCTTTCTCTTCCAAATCCACCCTTCCAGCATTGGTCCTGTGGATTAGAGCATGAGCTTTGGGGTCAGACTGCCAGACTGAATCCTGAGTCTGTCACTTACTAGTCATTTAGGGGATTGACTTTACCTCTTTGAGCCCGATTTTCTCATGATAAAATAGGGTAAAAACTGGGTTGCCTCATAGGTTTATTGGGAATACTAAGTGAGTTAATAGACCTAAAGCACTGAGAACAGTGCTTGGCACAAAGAATGTTAGCTGTTATCATCATCATCTTCTTCTTCACTACTTTATCTCATCAGAGAGGTGACATGTTGCCAGTGTTGTCATCCTAAAGAATATCTCTGATCATATCCATGTTCTATTCAAAAACTTTTGAAGAATCCCCATTACCTTTAGAATAAAGTTTCAGTCTTTTGGAAGAAGTTGAGTAGGATCGGTGTAAGTTCTGCTCTGTACATTTGGTAGAATTCCCCAGTGAAGCCATCTGGTCCTGGACTTTTGTTTTTAGGGAGCCTTTTTTTATTACAGATTCTATTTCATTTCTAGTGATTGGTCTGTTCAAGTTATCTATTTCTTCTTGATTCAGTTTTAGAATAAAGTTTCAACTTCAGAGTTTCTCATGTTTCTCATGATCTAGCTCCAGCACTGGGTCCTGGAATGTTAGAGTGAGATGGGGCCTTAGAAATCATCCAGCTCAATTTCTGCATTTTTACAATGAATAAATCGTGGCAATCCAGACTTTTTTCTTATTGTTCCTGTGCATATCCATATCCCATTCCAGATTCCTACGTAAGACTGACAGATGTCACCATTCTCTTAAAAACCAGAACTACACTTGCCTTTATCCATTTGATCACCTGGTTCTAGAGTAGCTCATGAGGCTTTGTAACTTCCACTCTGTCTCATCTTGCCTCAGACCTTCCAAGGAAGACAGTACCATAACTCTTGTTTGCTCTAATTGGTAACCTCTCCCTCCCCTCCTGTGGGTGGGCAGACAAAGGAGCAGCTCCTAAAGCCCACTGTTAGTGTCCTGAATTGACATGAACAGACTTGGTAAGGAAACTAAGGCTCTGTAAGGAACTCCAGCTTATTTATATGAGAGAAGTTCATAGAAAGACCTAGCATAATATCCCAGAGTCAATTGCTGTTTTGGGGGAGGTATAATCTTGGATAGCCTAATAAGATTTCTAGCTGGGGAAACAGTAAAGGTTTAGATGGTGGCTGCTGCTATTTTTCCAACTAAAAAAGTTTAGGTGAAGCTATAGGCAGCCCACATGGGACTAATGACTAGGAAGGCCATTAGAGACTACCCAAACCTGCAGGTTAGCCCCTGGTGATAAGATGAGACATCTTGCATCCCATATGAAAATTTTCCCATTATTTTTGGGTCATTTAGTTTTGTTTTGTTTTGTTTTTTAATTTTTTTTTTTTTAATTTTAGTTTTGACTGTGTTGGGTCTTCATTGCTGCGCGCGGGCTTTTCTCTGGTTGTGGAGAGCGGAGGCTACTCTCATTATGGTGCGCAGGCTTCTTGTTGTGGTGGCTTCTCTTGTTGCGAGCACGGACTCTAGGCGTGTGGGCTTCAGTAGTTGTGGCACACAGGCTCAGTAGTTATGGCTCACGGGCTTAGTTGCTCCATGGCATGTGGGGTCTTCCCGGACCAGGTCTTGAACCTGTGTCTCCTGCATTGGCAGGAGGATTCTTAACCACTGCGCCACCAGGGAAGCCCCGGGTCATTTAGTTTTAATTACTTATAGTAAAGTTAGGAAAGGTGATTAAATTGCAGTCATGTGAGACTTGATTACCCTGATGCTATTACATCTGGACTAAATGGCACAGTAGGAGCATGAATTTGTCTAGAAAGGAGTTTCTCATATTCTTAGTCTGCTTGTCTCTGCCAGCATTGGTGAGCTGCTAAGACTTTCTGGACAGTGGCTTGGACACCCGCCCAAGGTCCTCAGGACTTAAAGGATGCTAATAGGACCGCCTTGGGGAAGGTGTGGGCAAGACTATGCAGAGAAGCCTCCTGCCTGTCTTTCTGATTTTCTACCACTTCCAATTTATATGACAGCTGATGTTCAGCAATCCAAAGTGTAGTGAAAACTTCATTGTTGAGGCTTCAGTGTCAATCCTGTGTTCTGCATCTTTGGTCCTCTGGTCCTGATTAACATCTCCTGCATTTCCTCCTAGTCCAAGGTGAATGACCCAAGCAGCAGTCTAGGGTAGCACCTTCACATGCAGGCAGGCTGGGGAACCAGGATTTCACCTGGATTTTCCGTGCTTTCTGCAGGCAGCAAGTGCAGCCCTCAAAGCCAAGCAAGATACAGTACTGCTGCTTCTCATTGTTACCCTGAGTGTCCTCTTTACCGACATTCAACTCACTGCCCTGCCCACTGAGCCCCTTACTTTTCCACTCCCCTTTATCCCTGACATTCACTGTGCCTGAATTGCCTCTCTTTAGAGATCTTTACCTGTAGAAATCCTACCCATCTTCCAAGGTCCAATATGTATTCTAACTGCTTCATGCAGTTTTCTTGAATTTTCCTAGCCAGAAATTATCTCTCCCACCTCTCTGTTCCCTGTGCGCCCATCACTTTACTTATGCTCATGTGACACTTACTGCATCTTTCTTTTTTCCTCAACTAGACTGTAAATTCCTTAAATACAGAAATACTTCTCATATGTCTTTGTATCCCTTAACTCCCAATACTGTATTTTTTTTTTGGCTGCGGTGGGTCTTAGTTGCAGCACATAGAACTGAAAGAAAAAAACATCAAGGCACATAGAAGGGAGAAAACCAGGCTGGCCTCATACTTTTCTGTGACAACATTTAAGGCCAGAAGACAGTGAAACAACATTTAGAAAATTTGGAAGGAAAACTATTGTGACCTAAGAATCCTATATGGTTGAAATATAAAATCATCAGAAATACTCCAAGGCTCAGGAGACTTGTCACCCATGAACCCTCTGGAAATCTGTACTCAAAGACATAATATAGCCAAGTAAGTAATGAAACAAAATACTGACAAATGGGTAGGTTGAGTATAAAAGTGAACTTCCTTAAACATAAAATTAAGTCTGTGGCAGTTAGAGTTGAAAAAAGATCATAATTGTTCAAAGAATTCTGTCCATGTTTCTCCAGTCACACTTTTCAAAAAACCAAATTATAAAATTTTGGCAAGATCTCCTGGACTTAAGGGACTCCTTCAGACTTTTGATTCATTCCCTACTTGGAACCATTTGCACTAAGCCCATCTTCTTAGACTACTACAGCTTATTTCTTTTAAGATTGTTACATCCTGGGAATTCCCTGGCTGTCCAGTGGTTAGGACTCCACACTTCCAGTGCCGTGGGCCTGGGTTCAATCCCTGGTCGGGTAACTAAGATCCCGCAAGCCGCACGCAGCATAGCCAAAAATAATAATAATAAATTTTTAAAAATAATATTGTTACATCTTTACTTTTATTCCCCCTGAGCCCTTTTTCTTAGCCTCTGCTTAGGGAATATAATTAGATTTCTGAGGAGGAAGACATTTTTCACTACTAAACCTTTATACAGTAAAGGGAGGCACATAGAACTAAAAGGAAGAAATGTTCAGCCTGCTCACTGGAGTCAGTACATTTTAATCTAGAGGACCCAAGAGCAAGAGTGACCAGAGGCAGGAAGAAAGTGAGATGTTTCTTCAAGTATTGTATCTCGTTACATGAATTAACCTGGATAAATCTCACAAATATGATGCTGAAGGAGAAAAAAGCAAGTTGCAGAAGGATACATAGAGAATGATAGCATTTATATAAAGTTTTTAAACTTTGCAAAAGAATACTATATATTGTCTACTAGTATATGTAGTAAAAATGCTTAAGATCAATAAATACCAGAGTCAAATAGTAGTTACCTCTGGGAGGAGAAGGAAGGAAATGTGAAATAAAGAAAAATACTTTATTTTTGTATTGTTTTTTGGTGGGTACACAGGTGTTCTGTATATTCTCTGGACTTTTCCATATGCCTGAAATATCTCATTAAAAATAATACATGTTCTTCATCTAGAGGAACACCTGGACCAGGGCCTCTTGGGCCAAGATTAGGAGCCTCTGGCATCTGGAGAGATACGGGCAACTCAGCCATAATCTTTGGGCTGAAGCAGTGGGTTGGCCTAAAGCAGACCTTCAGTCACATGCCTAAAAAAGCTACGTGTATCTCCAGTTCCTTACTCTTTTCTCCCCCAAGGTTATGAGTAAGTTTAGAAAGCCTGCCAGCTAATCCCCAGAGAAGAACCTGCCTGTCCTCAGAGTTAACTAAGAAGTTTCATGGCTCTTTACCACACACTGCCAGTTAGCAGCTGAGGCAGAAGCCCGTGGCACCGTGGAGAGTCACTTACCACTGTGTAGGCTTGGGCATATTGCTTAACTTCTGTGAGCCCCACTTTTCTCTGTAAAAATTAGAATAAATACCACCATTCCTGCGGGTTTGCTAAAAGGATTAAGTTACATAACGAATATAAAGCGCTTTGTGTAGTGACTGAGCTGTACTAGACATTAGATTTATGTGAGTTCCCTTCTCTCTTGGAATAAACTGAAGAAAGCCCTAACTAAAGCCAGAGGAGGAATGAGAATTTGGAGGCACTCCTGCTTCCCAGGTGAGGGTTTCTTCCTCCTGTCATATGTTATGGTATCTTGGCAGTGATCTTACAATAAGCCTCTGTTTTTCTCATGGCCACCTCTCCACTGAAGCATTAGGGTTCTCGGGGTAATTTCTCAAGGCCTGCAGCTTTGCTTAAAATTTGACACCACCAAGAAGTGAGGACCAAAAGCCCATTAATCTTAGCCATCTCTGAGCAGCTTGTTAGAGAACACAGCCAGGCATCGGCACAGCAGAGTCCTTAGTACCAAGCTGAGAGTTAAAAGTAGGATTCAGAAACTGTAGTTCTGGCACTGGGGCCAGGTCTTTTCATGAGCTGTATAGGAAGTACCTCCCCTCCTGCTTTAAGCACTGAGGAGAAAAGGCAAAGTCTTTACTGTGGATTGGCGACCTGGAGGGGGGCTTGTTTGATATGGTAGTGTCTGTCCTTCCCCTCCAGCCTGAGCAAACACACATACTACCTGTAAAGTCCTTAACCTTGGAGTTCTTTCTGGACAAGAGGAAAGCTAAATTGTCTTAAAATTTTTCCAAAGTACCTCAGCCTTGCTAGGTGACTTGTGACTGCAACAGTGATCATGGGAAACAATTGAGAAACAAGTGGTAGAAAAGATTTCACACTCACTAAGCATTTTGTCGTCTCAAAGCCTTTCACAGATTCACTGAACAAGAGCTTCAGAAGAGCCCCCAGCTTCCCATCAATCAACCCACTTTTTCCCTATCACATCTGTAGACTCGCTAGTGGTGGTTTATTTGTCTCAGAGGGAGTTACACACAAACTGGATGAGACAAGCAATAAAGCAATATGGGAGGTTCCTGAGACCTTAATCAGACCTGTTAAACATAAGGAGAACCCAGGCTATCCATTGGTGTAGAAATTTGACCTCAGTCATTCCAGATTCTTCCTTCCAGAAATGGTTCCCACTTGTGTCCCAGATTCCTAAATAGCCATTTAGTACTGTCTAATTATGGCTGCTGGAGTTCCTGTTGGCGGTTTCTTGTTTGCTGACTATGTTTACCCCTAGCCTAACTCCAGAGCATGCTACTACTCTTAAACTACTGAGTAGGAAGCATCCCCTTTCTCCCACTTTGAAAAAAGAAATGAGACTTTTCAGTGACAAACTTGTAGCCAGTTGTAAGCCTGCTATGTCTCAGAAGCCTCTGTGTCTGAGGCTTTCTATACTTCCTTACTCTTCTCTTGGGGTGAATTTTCCCCTAGGAGCAGGAGTCACCCTAACCACTGACTGGACTGCTTTTCCTCAGGCAGAGGGCAAATTGGAAAGTGCTGGAAGGTCCCCTAATGCCCACCCACTGAGTGTATCCTGAGTCTGAGCCAAAAAACAAACTAATACTAGGACTTCCCTGGTGGTCCAGTGGTTGAGACTCCACACTTCCACTGCAGGGGGCATGGGTTCGATCCCTGGTCGGGGAACTGGGATCCCACATGCCGCATGGTGCAGCCAAAAAAAACCTAAAACTGGGGCTTCCCTGGTGGCGCAGTGGTTGAGAATCTGCCTGCCAATGCAGGGGACACGGGTTCGAGCCCTGGTCTGGGAAGATCCCACATGCCACGGAGCAACTGGGCCCGTGAGCCACAATTACTGAGCCTGCGCGTCTGGAGCCTGTGCTCCGCAACAAGAGAGGCCGCGATGGTGAGAGGCCCGCGCACCGCGATGAAGAGTGGTCCCCACTTGCCGCAACTAGAGAAAGCCCTCGCACAGAAACGAAGACGCAACACAGTCATAAATAAATAAATAAATAAATAAAAGAACGTGAATTCCTTTAAAAAAAAAAAAAAAAACCTAAAACTGTTTCTACCCATCTCTAGCCCACACCACAGAGGTGCTGTGGCTTTGGCCTTTTGCTGCTTTCCAACAAGCTTTAACCTTCTAGAAGAATAGAGATAAAAAAGGCTCTGGAATGCCATAAAGTGCTAAAATTCCTTTTTGGCAGTTTACTAAAGTTTTGGCATTTGGGAAGAATCTTTTTCTTTTTAATATTTATTTTATTTTATTTATTTATTTTTTGGCTGCGTCGTCGGATCTTAGTTGCGGTACATGGGATCTTTCGTTGCGGCTTGTGGGCTTCTCCCTAGTTGTGGCGTGCGCGTTTTCTCTCTCTAGTTGTGGTGCGTGGGCTCCAGAGCGCATGGGCTGTGTAGTTTGCGGCACGCGGCTCTCTAGTTGACTCACGCAGGCTCAGTAGTTGTGGTGCACGTGCTTAGTTGCCCCGCGGCATGTGGGATCTTAGTTCCCCGACCAGGGATTGAACCGGCGTCCCCTGCATTGGAAGGTGGATTCTTTACCACTGGACCACCAGGGGAGTCCCACGGAAGAATCTTTTTTTTTTAATGGCCTGTGCATGATAGTTTTAGTCCTTGGAATGGCCTCTTTTCCATCCGCCATGCCTCCTGGGTTGCTTGAGGATTTTTTTTTAGTTGTTTTGTTTTGTTTAAATGGAGACTCACATCCTTCCTACTCACCTCTTTCTCCCCTCCAGCTGCCCACTTCTGACTCTTTAGGGTATTAAATATTCCCTTGTTAGGGTAGAGCTCCTTCCACAGAGCCATCTTGGCTCAAAAAAACAACTAGGCAGGGCTTCCCTGGTGGCACAGTGGTTAAGAATCTGCCTGCCAATGCAGGGGACACGGGTTCAAGCCCTGGTCCAGGAAGATCCCACATGCCGCAGAGCAACTAAGCCCGTGCGCCACAACTTCTGAGTCTGTGCTCTAGAGCCCGTGAGCCACAACTACTGAGCCCGCGTGCCACAACTACTGAAGCCCGCGCGCCTAGAGTCTGTGCTCCGCAATGAGAGAAGCCACCGCAATGAGAAGCCTGTGCTCTGTAACCAAGAGTAGCCTCCGCTCGCCACAACTAGAGAAAGCCTGCACGCAGCAAAGAAGACTCAATGCAGACAAAAATAAATAAATAAAATAAATTAAAAAAAAAAACAAACTAGGCAGTCCCAGGCTTCCTCTAGCCTTTTCTCCCCTTAATTTCTTTCTTTCCTTTTTTTTTTTTTTTAAACCTTATTTATTTATTTGGTTGTGCCAGGACTCCTTAGTTGTGGCTTGCTGGCTCCTTAGTTGTGGCATGCAAGCTCTTAATTGCGGCATGATGTGGGATCTGGTTCCCTGACCAGGAATCGAACCCAGGCCCCCTGCATTGGCAGTGTGGAGTCTTAACCACTGCACCACCAAGGAAGTCCCCCCTTAATTTCTTTGTATGGCATTATGATTAAATGTATGAATTCTGGAGTCAGGCAGACTTAGTTTTGAAATTGCTACTTGGCAGTTACGTGGTTTTAGGTAAATGGTTTAACTTAATCTGTTACCTCATCTGTAAAATTTGGTTATTTTTACTACATCAGAGGTAAAAATGGTACTTCCAGAATGATTTAGGAATGTCCCAGATGATTTTACTGATGAAATGGCTGGATTTGTAAGTCACTCCTGTAATGTATATAGAATATTTAGCACAGTACCTGGCCTGAGGTAGGTATGCAATAAATGCTAGTGAAGATTTTCAAAAGGACTTTTCCCCCACCCACCAGTCCTCAGAAGCCAAGAAGATGCTTTTTAAACACATTCAAATGCTAAGAGCCAGTGGAGCTACTCTTGAGACTGTGGCTTTTATGAGTAATCTTTTATGTAGAATGGAGTTGGTTTAAAAAGCATCCTTTTTTTTCTAAACGAGTATGGTTTTGATTAACCAGGGTCTATGATGAGAGCTGTGGGGCACCCACTGTTTCCATAGCTGATCTCCTGGGAAGATTCATGGGATCTGAGCTTCCAGTGAAATTTGGTATATATTCCCAGATGAGAGACAGGAGCAATGGATCAGCCCAGGGACCAGGGCCAGCTTCCACCCCCAGACCAAAGGAAGAGAGATTGGATGGAATTTAGACTTCCCAGTCTGGGGTGCCTAAAGAACTGAAGGCAGACTGGTTGCTCTTTTCAGCCTTTGGGGGAATATCATGATGAGCATATACAAACTCTGATCTTCTCTAAAGCCCAGCCCTCTCCTGGCCCAGCTGAGCCATTCTGTCTTCTAATGATAAGCTTGTAGCCATTAACTGGACTGGCCAGCTAGTCCTAGCATATGGGGGAGCCAGAACCCCCAACCCATAGTGACAAGGATAGTGATGAGAGCCATGGACACTCCCTAACTTGGTTACTGTGTTACAGAAGCAACATCCAGGGCAGCGTCATCTGCAACAATGCTGTAATCGAGAAGGGAGCAGACATCAAGAACTGCCTAATTGGAAGCAGCCAGAGGATTGAAGCCAAAGGTAAACCAGAAACCAAATTACAATCACAGGTGCCATTTTTTATATATCACAGTAGCACAGATAATGCTCAGTGCTGGTGAGAACTGGGGAGCAAGCATATGCATACATGTCAGGTGAGAACATAAATTGATAAAGCTGTCTTAGGAGGGGATTGACATCACTGTCAAATTTTTTGACTTTGACTTTACAGTTCCATTTTTAAGAATTTATCTTGTTAGATAAGCTCATATATATTTATGCAGCCTTACTACCAAAAAATTGAAAACATAACAGAAAGATCTGATGACCCAGATTGGCACCAGTACATTACAGTGGCTGTTAGGCATAAGAGAGAAGGGCCAGTGATCCAACAAAGGCTCTGGAACTAGCTCTGGCCTCCTGCAGTCCTTGACTACCTCATCTGACCTGATAGTTAAGAGAGAGAGTCCCATAGATTCTTGGCCTGGAAGAAGGTTAGCAGCTTCTTCAGAAGCCATTTTCTCAGAGCCATCCTCAGCTGCTTAGCGATGACGCTGTGAGCTTTACTGTTAGCTAGCTCTGCGCTGTAGCTGTAGAAAGACTGTATAGTGCTTGAGAGACATGCAGACATCAGGATTTCCCTGCTGGGCTGGTCAAATTTGAATGGTCCATAATTTGGCTGGGTATTTTTAACCAAAAAGTAGACAAAGCTCAAGATCAGTAAGGATGGCTCATTCCTTTTCAGATTATTCCTAAACCTAAAATAGGATGGGATAGGGGAGTTGCTGAAGGAACTAAACCCACCAATTCTGAATTGGTGTAAACCACATCATTTTCCTTCTCCCAGTAAGTAGAGGCCTTCTTCAGTTTTTTCTCCTTCCCTTTTTTAAAGTTGTATACTTCCCTTGTGAGCTTTAGACTCAAACAGACCCGGGTTCAGATCTCAGCTGTGCAACTCACTGGACGTGCACCAGGTTAAGTTTTTAATTTCTTGGCCTCAGATTTTTGAAACTAGAAAAATTGAGACAATAATACCTATCTTGGAGGATTGTTGTGAGAATTAAATACAGTTAAATGTTGTGAGGAGTACACACAGCTTCTGGAGCATACCAGGGGACTTACAGCTCCAGATACACACCATGCTCTTGTGCCTCTCCATGCCTTTGCACATGCCCCCTCTCTCTGGAATTCTTGATGACTCTGCCCAAGTGCTTTCTCTATAGAACCTTCCCTGACTCTTCCCATGATTCCCCACAGTCAAAATGAGCATTCCTTCCTCCTCTGCTCCTTTTTCAATACCTTTATTAAAGTATATACACAAGTTATGGCTATTATTTATGAATCTACCTTCCCTACTAGACTGAGATCCTCAGGCCAAGGATTGACTTATTTCAATATGTATCCCTAGCTCTCAGAACAGGTCCTGGTTTATCGTAGATAGTGGGAAGAGGAGAGATGAGTGAATGAATTTTGGATCCATAAAGGGAATTTGGGGGCATTTCAGGGCAGAGAGTTTGGGTTCCAAGAAAGGCATTTGTGAGATAGTTTGCAATTATCATGAAATCTCTTCTGGCTTTTCTTCTAAACTTATGCTGATGGAAGAACCACATAAAACACCGATAAATGAACTGGGGAGATGTGGCCTTGGCCTGAAACCACCCTTCAACCTTTTTCTTCACTTGAGACTAGATGCAGCACTCCTCTTCATTGCCTTTCGTCTCACATTTCAAGTGCTTTCTTCTTCTACGTGTGAGAATTGTCATTTCTAAGAGGCCTTTCCTGGGTGTCACTAGTTTACCAATAACGTTCTTTGTTATAAGCATCATAAACTAATAACTCTGGCTGATTTAAGCTGATAAAGAATTCATTGTAAAGGTAGGTAGCTCACAGCTCTAAGATAGTTGCAGAATCAAGCTTAGAAAATGGGTTACAGCCAAGATTTACACTCCAAATCATTCTGGTGAGGACACTGCTGCCATCCTTGCTGAACACTGGTTATCACAGTTGGCAGTGCTACTCCAGCCGCCCAGCAGGTGGATTCTCTCTGGTTCCTACTTTTTTGTGTGGTGGCCCAGCCCAAGGTTTGTGGTGGCTGCATTAACAGGTCAAGCCTAGATCCTATACCCATGCCCTAGCTACAGGGAAGGCTGGCATTTTTAGTTCAGTTAGTAGGAGACAAACTCCACCCAGTGTCTCACCAGAGAACCTTTGAACAGGAGTGTTGGTCAGCAGCGGTGCCCCAGCTATTGGTACTTTCTGCTGTGATCCCGTGCCAGCTGAGAGTATTAGCTTAGGTGAGAGGGCTGAGACACCAGCTTGGACTCCAGCACAGGAGGCATGGATGGCCCTGCCCTCCTAGAGCGCCACCGGCCTACAGCTATTGTTTACAGCTTTAAAATGTTCTCACATGCATTGTCTTATTGGATTCTCATAAAAGCCATCTAAGGTAGGGATTCATTATGGACCCATTTGGTGAAGTGGAAACTGAGACTTTGAAAAGTTGAAATTTACCCAAGGTCATAGCTAGTACCTGACAAAACTGGGTCTTCAGCCTGAACTATTGACAGCCTCCAAAAAGACCAGAAGAAGAAGCCATTCCTGGCTTGTCTAGCAGAATTTGGTCATTGATACCCTTTTTCTCCCTTTAGTCCATCTTTCTCGGACCAATAGGAAAAATATTTTTGGACTCCATATTATGGCTCTCACTCTCCTCAGGAACGTCAGGTCTTAGCTCTTTCTCCTGCTCAGCATACCAGTTCACCCAGGCCTACCCTTGGCTTGCAGAGAAACTTGTTTTTTGAGCATCTGAGGCCTGTTGGTTGTTTCTTAAAAAAAGGATTCAGAACACCAGCCTTTTCTCTGACTCCATGGAAGGCCTTGGAAGGGATCCCCAGAGCTTCAAAAGCAGCTGCTCAGCTGGTCTGTGGGGCTGCTTTCTTACCCCATCCTTTCCCCTGTCTCCTCATTGCATTTCTCTCTCCTGCTTTGTTCTCTTCTGTTTGGGTTTATGGCCCCACACCATGTTTCTTGACCACCTTCTTGCCTCTTTGTCTTTGTAAATTATCTCCTGCTCAGCAAAAAGTAGAAACATCCCCTAGTGCTTTTCTTCTTTCAGTCCCTCCTGGAGCCAGGAGCTGCTTCCTTTTGTTGTTTTTACTGGCATATTTGAATGAGTGAACTCCATTTGCCACTGCCCTAGGGTGTCCCTCCTTTCTTATTTGCTGGAACCTGGAAACTCACAGTTTCTGCTTGTTCTTCTCCCCACTTCCAGCAAAGTAATGGTGCTCCTTTCTTTTACTTTGCAAGGACCCCTCTTCATTCTGTGTGCAGAATGCATGAATGTCAACTGAATGCCAGTATTGAGGCACATCTCCCATCAGGGAGCGTAGGGATGTGCCAGCCAAACCCCTAGGAGGTCACAGGCTGCAGCGTCTCCTGGGCTTTCTGGCTCTAACTACATGCCCTCTCCTTAACGGTCCTGAAGGAGAGATGGCCAGGGAAGTCATCTGGACTTTAAACTGGAGAACCCCAACATTTCTTGCTCTGTCCTCTATGCTAGAGGGACCAATGCCTCCAGCACAGTAGTCAGTGCCTTCCTGCCACAGGTACTCCTGGCCAGTCACCTGTTCCCACTATCACTTTTCTTTTTTTTTTTTTTTTAATATTTATTTACTTATTTATTTTGGCTGTGCCGGGTCTTAGTTGCTGCACGCGGGATCTTCGTTGCGGCATGCGGGATCTTTAGTTGCAGCATGCAGGCTCATAGGTGCCACATGTGAGCTTCTTAGTTGTGGCATGCAGACTTCTTGGTTGCGGCATGCAAACTCTTAGTTGCGGCATGCATGCGGGATCTAGTTCCCTGACCAGGGATCAAACCCAGGCCCCCTGCATTGGGAGCGTAGAGTCTTACCCACTGGACCACCAGGGAAGTCCCCACTATCACTTTTCTTTGAGGCTGAGCCACATTGAGAATGCAAATTCCAAACCATCAGTGCAGCAATCAAGACCTGTTAACTATGGATGGCCCAGACAAACATCAACTCAGGTCCTCACTAGCAAAGAGTCAGGAGATGGCAAAGTCCCCAGTCAGTCTTCCTCCCATGGAGGGATTTCAGGAAAAAACATTCATCCTCAGAAGCAATGCCGTCCCCTCTCCAAATCCGAGTCATTTGCATGCCACAGAGTCACCACATCCATAGCAGTCTTCCACACCAAAAATGGGACTATCGTAACCCAGCGTAGGCCCCTCTGCCCTTTTTTAGCACTACCAGGAGAACAAGGCATTTTCTAACAATTCTGGCTTTACTCACCCCACCCAGCATGCTCAGTTAATGAGATTATCTCTGGCAAAAATCCTGGCAGCCAAGTTTGACCTCCTGCTCAAGCCAACTGAAAAGCCACAGCCAACAAAGTCAAAACCTGGGAAACTAATTGGACATTTCATCTGAGTCTTTTATTACTGTCAGTGAGAGAACTTGGATCTGTTCCCTGGTCCCACAGTGATCAGTCCTTTGGCTGTGAAAGTAGACCTGATGTGTACATAGGTCAAGTCCTGGCCAGCAGGAGTCCTCCCAGCTTCCCAACAGTGCAGCTTTTCATATGTGACTTGTCATTCCCTTCTACCTCAACTGGTTTTTTTCCCAACTTACTTTCCTCCCTTGTACTCTTCCCTTTAGGATCTTTCCCGACCTGATTCCAGCCCAGAACTTTTCCAGTGTGTTTATCGGAACCTGCTTCCAGCCCTGGCCAAGCGGAACTAGTACTGCTTGCTTTTCCCCTTCAGGTTTCCTCCACTTTACTGAATCTCCATAAAAATACATCTTCCCCCAAAATGCCAGATACAGTCTTCCTCCCCTGAGTCCCAGTGAGCAAACCAGAGATGGTGCAGGTATTTATTTGGAGCCTAGCAGAGCAGAAGAAGGTGTTGTTTGCCTCAGCCTAACCCCTTATTAACCCCTCTGGTCTGGAGCACTGAGGACCAAGAAGTGTTAATGAAACTGGCACTGTCTTCAGAACATTCCAGTGTCCCTGGAAACTAGGAAGAGACTGGATGAAGGAAGAGCAAATGTCAGAGTCTGGTTATGAGATGATGTGGCTAACTGATGGCTACAGAGGGATAAAGGGCAAAGAGGAGCTTTTGGAGGTGCCCTGGGAAGCTAGCCAGAGAAACGTTTCCTTTGTTCTTTTCTGGTCAGTGTTACCTCAAGGTAGAGCCTGATTGACAGTCACACTCCAGGACCGGCCCCAGGCCTAGGGAATTTAGCAGCCTGAGCACTGTCTGGGCCTCCCTCCCATTCCTCTCACTGAAGGAAGCAGATGGCTATGAAGTATAAAAAGAATACCTCCTAGGGCAGGAGTACACAGGCCAGATGCAGCCACATCCTGTAACTTCCATTTAATACTCATCAAGGCTCTTTACATCAATTATCTTACTGAATCCCCACAACTTTGTGAGGAAACTAAAGCCCAAAGACATGAAATAATTTGCTCAGAGTTAAATTACCAATAGAATTCAAATCTCTATGGCTCAGAGCTCTCCTATTCTGCACTGTCACCTTTTCTTCTCACATGAGATTGCCTCTGTCAAATACAGTGCTGAAACAAGAAACTCTGTGAAAGGCCTAGACCTTGGTTTCTCTTCCTACTGGAGAACATTAGAGAAATAGGCCCGAAGATGCTCTAGACCCACTAGGACCTTTGCTGTAACACACCGGATGTGTCAGTTATATTCTCTTTGACAAGGGGATTGGAGGCCTTCTCCTCCATACATGCTCCTTTTCCCACTTCTCTACCCTCACATAACCCCCAAAACACACACACCTTCAACAAACAATTACCGCCTATCTTCTAGGCTCTGGGAGGCTAGGGGTGTAAAGATGAGTAAGACTTGCCTCTTGCTGTCCAGCTGCTCACAGTCTATTATAGAGACACAGATGAGTAAAGAAATAAGTACAGTAAAGTTTCACGGGTATGATGGTAGAAGACTGTCAGGGTTAATTAAGGACAGAAGAGAGAAGTTGGTCAGTTCCTGGCACAAGGATCAGGAACGCCATCTCAAAGGAGAGAATTTAGGCTAAATCTTAAAATTGTTGGCTATTTACCAAATATACAAAAGGGAAGAACCTCTCAAGCAAAGGGGAACCATGTAAACAGGCACCTGACGGCAAAAAACAATCTGATATGTTGGGAATTGAAAATCATTTGGAAAATCTAGAATATAGTGTATAAGGGAGATACAGCAAGAAACAAAACTGGAAAGGTGGATAGAACAGAGGACATGTCTGAAATCTCAAAGTCTCCAAAGCTTCAGTCAGAAACCCCCTTTCTACTGACAGAGCAGAAGTAGGCTCCAGGCTGTGGGCAGTATGAACAGAACAAAACATCTCTTACTATCAAACTTGGTCCCATCGTTAACGATCTTCATTTTGCTGCACCAAACCCTTCTGAGGCTGAAGTAGAGCCTCAGGAAAGTCAGAGTTTCTGCCTCACCTATCAGGGTCACTCTCAAGCCCCCAAGTGTGGCAAGAAAGGTGTTGGACCTTTAGAAGCCAAGCTAACCCAGAAGGAATCCATTTTCAGCCAGGTGGTCAGCCTTTTCTGTCTGAGCCAATAGAACAGTGAAAGCTCTCCTGCCTCCTACATCTGCTCCATACCTCCAGGGAACAAGCAGACAGCATGCTCCTGGTTTCCCCTACCCCTTCCAGACCATTGGTTCACTGCCTCCTTTCTATAGCTCTTACTCCTTGAAAGCTAACCCTCTTCTTAGCTTTCACCCCATCATTGGTAAGCTCCCAGGGCACTCCCCTAAATATATTGAGGGTTCACAGTCTTCCCCTTTCCTCCCTCTCTTTTTCCAAACATCTTGGACAACTTAAACATATTCATCGCTGAACCATCCAGCCCCTCAGCTTCACCATTCCCCGACCTTCTCCACCAGCCTTCACTCCCTTACAACTTTAGCTCTCCACTTACATAACCATACCCTATCCCTCTCATTACCCCAAACCTCTGAAATCTTTCATGTGCCAGTAGCTGTGCTAGACACTGGGGTGTGATCATAAATCCACTGCCCCTGCCCTCAAGATTCTTACAGTGAAGTAGAGAGAGAGATATACATCAGGTAGAGTGTTTTCAGAGAGCAGGAAATGGACAGTTCGGAAGGGAAGGCATCACATAGTGGAGGTGCTTGATTAGGGCATTTAGGGTGAGTAGGGAGGGGAAGAAAGGCATTCTAGGCAGAGGGAACAGCATGTACTAAGGTCTAGAGCTGTAAAATAACATGGCTTCTAGGTACAAATGGAGAGTGATGGAAGATAAAGCTGGAGAGGTAGGCAAAGGTCAGGTCATAGAGGGCCTTATGAGTTTGGACTTTATAAAAATAATAACGACCACTGTTTGTCAAACGCTCAATGATTCTTTAACTCATTGAATCCTCACAATCACCCTGTCGAGTATGTGGTATTATTTACATGTGACATATGAGGCATCTCCCTTTCTCCTTTGAATATCTCCATTTAACTATTTAGTCTCTTTTCTTCTCACTATTTTCCCCCATTCCCTATCCTCTGGCCACACCACAGCTTTTCACATTCCTCTTTCTTACATCTTTATGTCTTTGCTCATGTTGTTCTAACAGCCTGGAATGCCTTCCCCTTGATATACTGCCTGAAAAAACTCTATCATTCTTTATGACTCAGTTCCAGTCCCCCTCCTGTGTGAAGTCTCCGGAAAGCCAGGTGTATAGAGAGTCAGTCCCCTCCTCCTGTGTGGGAAGATGCTGTCTCTTCCAAAGTCCTTTCGACAAGTTGTATTCCCAAGAGCTTCTAAAGAGCAGAGCCACATAGGAGAGGAATGAATGTTTATGAACACAGAATGAGAAGTAATTGGGTTTGAAATGACATATTTTGCTGCCATTTCTTAAACAATCTTTTCTTTTTCTTTTATAGCCAAACGAGTGAACGAGGTGATCGTGGGGAATGACCAACTCATGGAGATCTGAGTTCTGAGCAAGTCAGACTCCTTCCTCTTGGCCCCCAGAACTACAGATGTTGGCTGGCCCACCTGTTTGACTCTGTATTTATTTCCCAATAAAAGAAGGGCTCCCAAAGTCATGCTGGAGACTTAGGGAGTAGTCCCAAGCTCCACATCAAATGGGCTCCAGAGATACACAGTGTGTGTTCATGTTGTAGAGACCATCTGGAGCTGGCATGTGGAACGATGGCCTAGCTCTTGTACACCAAGGTTATCAGGCAGGGGCAGCAGCTGTCCAGTGGTGAAGTTCCTAGGAGGGCTACTTTCTGACTGGCTGGCCCAGCCTAGTCCTTAACAGCATCTCCCACCTGAAAGGACCTGGGGGTACTTCAGTCCCTGACCCTAATCAGGCTTTCTAGACCCATAGGCCTAGCTGCTGCCATTGTGACCTCTGCATATGATGTTCCCTCTACAGCTGTCAATTTGGGCAGCCTGGCCCCTGAACCTCAGTCCAGGACTTACTACTCTGCTCTCATACCTACCACATAGATTCCTGGCCCCTGACACCACGCCACCGCCAGCCTCACCCTCTAACCCCTGCCATTTACTTCCTATCCTTCCAGTCTCGGGTCAGTTTCTCCAGCTCAACTGTTATTACCTTGGAGACCCTAAAGCAATCAGGAGGCAGCCCCTGCCTAGCCAACAAGCCTATCCCCACAGGTTTTAGTGGAGGAAAGAGCAATAAAAGAAAGCCATGGTTTGAGAGAAGCCAGACCCCTTCTCACCTCCTCTTAGTGAGGTCTGCCCAACCTGGTAAGGAAGAGCCAGCAACCTATATCATCATTTGAAATTCTTTCTGAGTCTTCTCCAACTGTACTCCTTTATACCCTAATTACACAGACTCTCCTGCTTCAGATCATTGAGAAGTGAGATTTCAGTACTCACAGCTCTTCTGGAGCCCTGTGCACCTTGCCTGCACCACCCCCGCTCCCAAACACACACACTCTGCTCTTGCCTCTCCCTACATTGCTTTTACAGCCTGCAGGTGTTTGGTGGAAGATGAAAGTGGTTCCTGGGGTGAGATTTCACCTCCTAGAATTATCAAAGGAAAGGTTTCTCTTGATGTGCTCACTGTGGGTGGCTGTAATTATAAAGAATGATTTGAAATACTGGTTTCTACAGTGCTTCAAAAATCTGAAGTCTCTCAAGTTCATTTGAGTGATCTTGCCTGAATCTTAGTTGCTTTTATTGAACTTGTCAGAGACTAGATGAGCATTCCTACCCTGGGGGATCTCCACCTCCACCAGCCTTCTTGGTTGCTCTAGAGCTCCACATTCCTCCCACTGGTCAGGACAAGGTTCCTGAAAGTTTGTCCTAATCAGACAGGAGCTGAAATGGCACAGCAGAGTGGTTGAAATTGATAGGACTGCAGGGGAGGTGGGAATAAAGAGCTGTGGTAGTGCCCAAGATGATCCCCTTTGGAGGTGATATTAAATTTGTGGGGCTCCGATGATGCTAGAGACAGTTCTGGCCTCGATGGAAGAAGACCTGCCCTGTGGAATGTTGTTTGGCTTTGGCCAAATCACTGTCTCTCTCTGTCCCTAAATTCCCACATCTGCAAAATGGAAAAGTTGGACTGGGTGACTTTTAAGTGACTTTCTCAGGTTTTGTCCCCTCTCAGAGCTTTCTGACCCTTGGGGTCCAGGTGGCCCAAGAGGCCAGAAGACTGCTCCTTGACCGCAGAAAGGGGATAGAGGTGGGTGGATTTGGAGGTTGGGTGGGGTAGGGGAAGAGAAGGGATTGATTAAACTGTCCCAGAGCCTTCCCATACCCCTTTCTGATCTTCCCCACTGAGCTCTTGGAACCCCTGACAGTAAAGTAGAGGAAAAGCCTCTCCTCTACCTTCCCTTGCACAAGCCCATGAGCAGCTCCTGCTCCAAGGAAAGGAGGGAGCTGGAGAAAACGCAGGGTGGGCTTCCCTGGTGGCACAGTGGTTAAGAATCCGCCTGCCAGTGCAGGGGACACGGGTTCGAGCCCTGGTCCAGGAAGATCCCACATGCCGCGGAGCAACTAAGCCCACGTGCCACAACTGCTGAAGCCCACGTGCCACAACTGCTGAAGCCCACGTGCCACAACTGCTGAAGCCCACGTGCCACAACTGCTGAAGCCCACGTGCCACAACTGCTGAAGCCCACGCGCCTAGAGCCCGTGCTCCACAACAAAGAGAAGCCACCACAGTGAGAAGCCCGTGTACCGCAGTGAAGAGTAGCCCCCGCTCGCTGCAACTAGAGAAAGCCGGTGTGCAGCAACAAAGACCCAATGCAGCCAAAAATAAATAGATAGATAAATAAATAAGAGTTTAAAAAAGAAAGAAAGAAAAAGAAGACAAGGTAAAAGTCCCCCAGGGGAAGACCTTGCTGAGTTTGAGTCCCAGCTGGGAGTAGCCCCCAGCTCAGGACACTGCTGCTATTGTCTCCAACAACTCCAGAATTGGCTGAGTGCCCAAGGTGCTTTGATTTCTCTTCTCTTTGCTCTATTTGTCTGCCAGAAGGCAGGGACAGCTTTTGTTTCCTTTTGGCAGCATCTACAGAGGTTTGAAATGTAGTGAGCAACTGAATGTCCACTGGCCAGCTGCCTCTCCATGGGACAGAAGCCAGAAGAGCCAGGCAGGCAAAAGAATTGACAGAATCTGCCCTGCCTCTCTCTCCCAGTGATGCTGCATGAGGGGAGTGGAGGAGAGGGGGAAGGGGGCCTGTAATGCCAAATCAAGGAGGACTCTGGGGAGGTGTTGAGGAACAGGGTTCTGGGAGCTTGCCAGATCAGACAATTTGATGGCTACTGGTGCAAGAACCCCTCCCCCAGTAACCCATCTCCCCTACCTGCCAGCAAGAGCTCCCTGAGCCTGTAAGGGGATTGACCGCCAAGACTGCCCTCCAAGCTTTTTCCAAGGTGAGAGGCTGAACTTCCCAGTTCTTCACCACATTACTTTTGCCAGCCCACTCCCATCTGCAGTGGAAAGCGTCAGGGAAAACTCTAGCTGGATCCCAAGAGTGATCTAGGGGTCTGCACAGCCTAGTTTAGAAGCGGTTCCTATTTCCAGAGAATTGCAAAGAGTAGACTTTTTTTAATCCACAGGCATCCCTACCCCTAAGAAGGTACATAAGCCAGGTCTTGGTATGCTGCTTTTTAAATAGTTAAATGTGTCTGAGGAAGGCGGAGAGGGGTGTGGGAAGGACCACCCAGACAGAAGGTCTAGAAAGCTCAGCTCTGATGGAGCTGACAGGGAGATAAAGAGGCTGAGCAGGAGAACACATTCTACTAGAGGTCAGGATGACCTGTCTTCAGCCTGAGCCATCTGCCACCACCCAGAAGGCTTGCATCAGGGGCTTTTCTGCCATGGATAAATGGGGAAATTCTGCCTTGATTCTTATCCTCTCTCCTTCCCTCACCATCAAGGTAAAAGGCCATTCTCTGATCTCTGGTTGCAGCCTCTAGCACTAGAGACTTGACAGGTGCTACTGGAATAAATCTGCCTAGAGGGAAGGGGCATACATTCCCAGGCTTGGCCCCTAAACATAATGGGTGGTAGTGGGGGGCTGCTAGGGCATCTGCTTCCCTCCTCCACATCTCAGGGTCATTGACTTTGCCTGGCCCAGGTAACAGAAGCCAGCCCAAAGCATAGTGAGTGAGTAGCTTGGGGAATACCAGGGAAAGAAGGCCTGCCCTGGCTCCTCCCTCATGGACCCTACCCTGAAGCCAGGCTGATGACTTTCCCCAACAGAGTGTGTGTGTGTGTGTGTGTGTGTGTGTGTGTGTGTGTGTGTGTGTGTGTGTGTGTGGTGTTTTGCTTCACTTTTCCTGGCACTGTTCCTCAGCTATATATATTATCTCATTTAATCCTTAGGGCAATGTCAGAGATTATGTGACTTGCCCAGGATCTCATAGCCAGTAAATGAAAGATCCAGACCTTGAACCATGTCTTCTCCTTTTAGATTCTGTCACCCTCCCACCTCTCCCATCCAGATCTTCTCACTTCTGGAAACCTCCCTGAGTATTCCAGCTCACAGTGGTTTCCCATGTGGTCTCTGTGCTCCCTCTTAGGCTATGAACTTCTAAAAATCAGGTACTCTGCAACCCCAGAGCTTAGCAAAGGGGTGGCTCCATAAGAGACCTTAAGGAATATTTGTCTCAGTCAGTAGTTAGATTTACTCCTTGGTGATAATGAATGATTGCTTTTCTCTTTTTGTTATTCCTTGGAGAATTTCTCTGGTTTGGGCCCAAGACACATACCAAGGTCCAGTGGAAGTGACTGTGAACCAGGCTATTCCATAGTTGAAGCAGGCTGTTTATAGAGAGAAAAGAGGAGCTTCTTCCCTCCCTGTTCCCTGGGGTCTGTGGCTTTAGCTCACCGTGGCTGAGCTGAGCTGTACTTAGGAACTCAACTTTGTTGGGGAGAAGAAAGGTCACTTTGGAGCTCAGAGCAGTCAGAGGGCACTAGGCCCTGGGTTAGAATTGTTGGAACTGCAGACCAGTTTCTCCCACCCTGGTGTTTGGACTCTACAAGGCAAGGAGTTTTCTCAGCAGGCAGGCCCTGCCCTGAAAGCATCCATAGAAGTGCCGGCCTTTACCACAGTTGTTAGCAATGGTGGGCCTGCTGTGGAAACAGAGTCGCAAGGCCCAGGTGATTAGCAATCTATTTCTCCATGGACCTTATGTCTGCAAATCTAGCGAGAAGGAAGGAGGCCTCAAGAACTAGTTACAGCAAAGCCTCTCTACTTCCAGTCCTGATGACACCCAGCCATACTCATCTTTTGCTATAGCCGCAAGAGCAATCTAGGGGCCCACACAACTTAGTTTAGAGGCTATTTCTATTTCCAGATAATTGCTGAGGGTACACTTTCTTTATACACAACAGGACCCTCTTCTCTATGTCAGGGAGGAACAAAGTGCTATGCACATACGCTGCTCTTACTGTGTAGTCACTACTTGGCCAACAGCATCACATATGTATTAGTTCCTCCAAGGCATTTTGCTGGACAAATGGACCAATGGAAGTGGCAAACCTGCTAGGTGTTCACCCCCTTGGCCTAAAGTTCCCCTTTCACCAGAACTGAAGAGAGATCTCCAGGGAGATGATGTTAATTGACACAGCTTTTCAAAAAGCAGTTTGGCAATGTGTAGCAAGAGCCATAAAAATGTTCATACTTTTCGACCAAACACCCCCACTTCTGGGAATCTGTCCTAAGGACATTCTCCAAATGACTGATACAAAGACTATGTAGTAACATGAAATGTTTGTGATGTAATCATAAACAAGTCTGGAAGAATTGACCAAGAAATTGGCCAGAGATAATAGTAGTTGTGTTAGAGTAATGAGTTTACTGGAGATTCTTTTTCTCTTTCCCAAACTTTACATGCTAGTATATTGATTTTACCCTCCTCTGCCACTCAGTGTTAATCAGTCAGGAACCTGCAGAAACACACTCAAGAGGCCAGACAATTGATGAAAGTTTAATAAAGGGACTAGGCTCTGTTTCCAAGTCACTTCCAAGACTGGTTTGTGCAACTCTCAAAGGACTCACTCAACAATTATTGAGCGCCTACTTACTCTCTAGTGAGGGAGGCAGACTTTCAAGTACATAAATTGTATCATGTGCAATAATAAATATATAAATTGAGTGTTATAAGGCGCACAAAGAAGCAACTATCCGTTAGGAGGGGTGGTGTGACTCAAGGAAGACTTCAAAGGCAGATGGTTGATTCATGTTCAGTTTTGGGTCTTTTTTTTTTTTTTTTTTTTCCAGGCAGTGCTGCGAGGCTTACAGTATCTTAGTTCCCTGACCAGGGATTGAACCCGGGTCCTCGGCAGTGAAAGCGGGGAGTCCTAACCACTGGACCGCCAGGGAATTCCCTCATGCTCCGTTTTGAAGGTGGTCTGCCAAAACGAGAGGGCCACATGTACAAAGGCAGAAATACATGGAATAACATGGTGGGTTTAGGAAACTATATGTGGCTCTGCAGGCCTGGAAGGAACATTGGGTGGGTGTGAAGGAACTATGGGAGGGGAGACTGTTTAGATCCTGCAGGGCCCTGTGCTCCAAGTGGGTTTTGTGTTTTGCAGCTGTCATCAGATTCGCATTTTAGAGAGATGACTGGCCTCAGTGGAGAGAGTGGACTGAAGGGGGAGAGAATGGAGGCAGAGAGTTGTGAAAAGCAGTCTTTGGGTCTTGGCTGCGTCGGCCAGCAGATACCTTTTCTCAGCATTGGTCTCTCCTGACTTACATTTGGCCAACGCATCGCCTCTCCGGGTTCTCCCTCCCTCCTCCTCCCCGAGGGCAGGCAGGCGGGCGGGCGGGCGGGGAAGCGAGGAGAGGGGTGGCCCTGCCTGGGTGGTCTCCTGCCCCGCCCCCCGCGGCGCCGTTGCCTAGCAACGGAGCCAGCCGCGCAGCTCCGGGTAATTTGCCGGCGACTAAGCCAAAGGGAGGGCGTAGCCCCGGCCCTTCCCTTTTTCTTGGACTACAGACGCCTCCTCGGCACTGCGGTCGCCACCTCGAGCCGCGCCGGGCGTCGCGTAGCTGTTCCTGCACGCGGGACCGACTCCGGCTCGGCGCCCCGGGCCCGCACCGCCCTGCACTCCTACAGCTCACGGACGCCACTGTACACCCGTACCCGCGGCTAAGCGGCCCCACTGAATTCCGACGCGGGACCTCGCGGTACGCGGGACCAGGCCAGCCTATGGGGGCTCCCAGATAACGCGAGTTGGGGGCGCCCATGCCCCCCATCCCTGCCAGCATGGCTCGGCCGCCACCCCTCGGGGAGCTGCCCCCGGGCTACACACCCCCAGCTCGATCTGCAGCACCCCAGGTGAGTGGAGGGGAAGCCGGAAGAAGGGGCCGGGTCTAGAGACCCCAGGTCTGTCACTCGGCAAGGTGTGATGTCTCTTAAATGCCATGTGTTATTGGCTCTCGCCCGGGAAAGCTGTGTTGTGTGTCTGTCTGTCCGTGTCTCCTCCTGCTCTGCCCGGTGAGAGTAGGTGTGTCTGTGTCCACCTCTGTCCACCTGAGAACAGGTGTGTGTATATGTATCCTATCTCAGAAAAGGAATCTGTGCCTTCCTCAGGTGTATATTGGGTGGGAGGCAGGGAATGGAGTCAAATTTTTTCCAAGTTTGGGCCTGTGTCTGTTTAGGTCCTCTGTCTTGTATCCAGAAACCAAGAAGCTAGAGCTTGGTAGAGGGTATAATAAGGAGAAGAGGTAAAGGTTTCATGCGTTGTTGCAGTAATGCCTGGCTGACCCTTCTCTTTCCATCCCAGATCCTAGCTGGGAGCCTTCAGGCTCCACTCTGGCTTCGTGCTTACTTCCAGGGCCTGCTCTTCTCTCTGGGCTGCGGGATCCAGAGACACTGTGGCAAAGTGCTCTTCCTGGGACTTTTGGCCTTTGGGGCCCTAGCACTGGGTCTCCGCGTGGCCATCATTGAGACAGACCTAGAACAGCTCTGGGTGGAAGGTGAGTTGTGGACACTGGCCATAGTTGCTTGGGTATGGTGAGAATAGGGTGAGGAGCTGGCTACTGAGTTCTAGTGGGCTTTGCGCTGGGTCTGGAGGGGGCACCTGCCTGCCAGAGCCTGAGCATCTGGGAGCCCTGCTCCCTCTCACACCATAAATGGACATCTGCAGATGGTGGAACCCTGTGAATGGGTATATGGAACAGTTATCTGTGAGTGCGTGTGTGTTTATTTAGCATTTACTGGCAATCTTTCATATGTATTTGACTGCACTGCAGTGCTTGTAAAGGCAACTAAAGCAAGACCCATCTTTCAGTAGCAAGGAAAGTAAAATATATGCTGGGATATAATATACAATATAATACAAAGCAGAAAATGATTGTGTTGTATAAAAGAAAGCAGGGAGAGATCGCATCTAACTAGGAGAATCAGAAAAGTTAGAACTAGAAGGCTGGGGAAACAGTAAATCATCTGGCAGGCCTCCAGGGAGAGGTCCCATACAGCGAGGTCCCCTGCAACCATTTAATGGAAAAGTGGCACAGAATCTGTACTTCAAGGCAACAGCGGAGTCAAATGGAACCAGATCTTCACTTCCTAATGGAAGCATTAGAGTAAAATAATTTCTTATTAATAGTTTTGACATAACTCTCTTTTCCTGGAGCCTAGTATGGCAACCCTTTAACAGAGTCCAACTCCCCTCTGTTTTTTCCTGGGAAATTTACATTTGTGGGCTGGCCCAAACCTCCCCCAGCCCTGGCGCACACCCAAAGGCAGGGCCCAGGTTAGACTCTCACACCCTTGAGTTATTTTAAATGCTGGCAAGCCCTAGGATCCAGAGCAGATGTTTCTTGGAGCCTGCCTGCCTATTGGGCTCCCACACCCCATCCCCACCCAACCCCCCAGCCCTCTGCAGACCCTCACATATATACACACTCTAGGCCAGCCCTGGGGTCCAGAGCAGATGTTTCTCTGTGCCTGCCTGCCCCCAGCCCCAAGACAAACGTGCGCGCGCGCACACACACACGCACATGCACATAGCCCCACCCACACTACTGCTGCCTGGGTGGTCCCAAATGACTCTTGGATTTCCTGCCACAGTAGAGGCTGTCTCCCACCTCTTCTTCTTTCTCCATTCCCCAGATCTTCCCAATCTAAACACTGCTTGAACCTCCATGTTTCCTCATCCTTTCTCCTACACTCCAGCACAGGATAGGCTAGATCCCACTGGATTTTTGCTGCTGCTTGTGCGAGGGTGATATAAGAGGGTGGTAATCAATTCCTAGGTCTTTTCTCTTTATGTCAGAATATCACTCTGGGGCTTCCCTGGTGACGCAGTGGTTAAGAATCCACCTGCCAACGCAGGAGACACGGGTTCGAGCCCTGGTCTGGGAGGATCCCACATGCTGCGGAGCAACAAAGCCCGTGCACCACAACTACCGAGCCTGCGCTCTAGAGCCCGCGAGCCACAACTACTGAAGCCCGCGCACCTAGAGCCCATGCTCTGCAACAAGAGAAGCCACTGCTATGAGAAGCCTGCGCACCACAATGAAGAGTAGCCCCCGCCAGCGCAACTAGAGAAAGCCTGCGCGCAGCAACAAAGACCCAATGCAGCCAAAAATAAAAATAAATAAATTTATTTTAAAAAAAAAAAGAAAGAAATTACTTTGAAAAAAAAAGAATATCACTCTGCCCTGTATTAGCTGGGGCTATGGGTGAGGTAAAAGCAGTGATCTTGACCTGATCTTTTCTCTGTACATCTGTTGTTGAGGCTTCTTCCAGCAATGCCCTAGGCAGTGAAGACTGAAGGGTATTTTCCATTCCTTTCCTGTTTTGTTAATACAGAAAGCAAAGAAAGACATTAGCTATCAGAGTTCTGGACTCTCCAGCTTTGCCGTGGTGAGATTTGGAATGTGACTTCTCCTTCCTGATCAATGTTAAAGCTGAAGGACTCAGATAATTTCTCTAAAATAAAAATCACAGGGAATCCCCTGGTGGTCCAGTAGTTAGGACTCTGCGTTCTCACTGCCGAGGGCCCGGGTTTGATCCCTGGTTGGCGAGCTAAGATCCCGCAAGCCAGGTGGTGCGGGCAAAAAAAAGAAGAAGAAGAAGAAAGGAAGGAAGGAAGGAAAGAAAAGAAAAGGAAAATCACAGCATGTAGCCCAGCTAGTACTTACAGGAACAGTGATAGAGATGGTTTGAAACTGGAGCTGTCCCTGAAGATAAGGAGCATACAGCCCTTCTGTCTGGAAGGCAGGGGACAGCCACATATCAATTGGTGGAACCACTATTCACTCAGACACCCAAGTCTGAAACCTTGATGGTTGGCCTCAGTTCTTCTTGCTCACCTGATTGGTCACTAAACAATTAAAATTCTTCCTTCTCAGCTTCTCTCAGATCCCTCCTTTCCACCCTTGCAGCTGTTGCTCTAGTTGAGGCCTGGCAGTACACTCCTGATTGTATCATTTAGCATGCTTTTAGCCACATGAAAGAGAGAGAAAGGGAAAGAGGGAGGAAGGAAGAAGAAGACTGATTTATTATCCCCCCCAACAAGGAGTCTAGCAGTAGACAGTAGAGAAGTTCCAGGATGGATAATTCAGCAATCTAAGGACATCATCAAGGACCCAGTTTCTTTCTGTCTTTCTCCTCTGCCTTCTGCATGTTGGGCTTTTGTCCTCAGACTTATCACCTCCTTCTCCCAAGGTGGCTGCTGCAGTGGTAGAAAAGAGAAGTCATCCCTGTCTTGCATCCCTTTTTGAAAGTGAGGAAAAATACACCACCTACCCCTCCCCACCATCCACCCCCACCGACTTCCCATTTGGTTATACTTTGGCAAGAACTGTGTAGCATCCTATGCCTAAATCCTTCACTTGGCAAAGACGGTGGAATTACTGTGATTGACTTATTAGACTAATCAAATTTCACCTCCTAAGGCTGGGGAAGGGCCCAGCTGCCCTGAATACTAGGCCTTTCAGAGGATGGCCCAGGAAATCGAGGTCTATTAAGTGACTGATCTTTCCCCCTCACCTTCAAATCTGCCTCCGCACTGCCCTCCTGTGGTGCTTCTAAATCTGGCCAAGTCAATCCCTGCTTAGAGCCCTTCCACCACTCTCTACTGGGTTCCGGGGAGTCTCCAAAACCAAGTTCAAGCTCCTTAGCATACTCTAGGTTGCTTATCCAGCTTTGTCTCTGCCTCACTCTTAGCAGCCCAGCAACACGGAGCCTCTTACAGTTACCCGCACACACTTGGTCCAGAACCCCTTTCCCTGACTTCTTTCCCTGGCCAACTCCTATTCATCATTCACAGCTCAGCTCCAGAATATATCAGGTGATGAAAAAGCCTGGTCATCTCACTTCTCTGCTTAAAACATAGTATGGCTCCCATTCCACACAGAGACAGCTTGAGTCCCTACAATAGCTTACAGGTCCTTACATGTGCAATTTCTGGACCAAAGATTATGAACATTTCTGAGGATCCTAAAACATACTGCAGTATTGCTTTCCCCCAAATATTGTACCAAATTACACTCCTGCGGTAGGTAAGTTAGAATGCATTCCTGTAAGCCAGCAATGAGTACTACCAATTCTTAAATCTTTGCTAATTTGAAAGATGATAATTCATTGCTATTTTAATTTGCATTTATTGGATTACCTATAAAGTGGACTCTTTTTCCATGCTGGCTAACCAGTTATATCCTCCCTTTTGTAAAGTTTTTTTTTTTCCCACAGTTCAGTGGCTTTTATTTATTTATTTATTTTAACATCTTTATTGGAGTATAATTGCTTTACAATGGTGTGTTAGTTTCTGCTTTATAACAAAGTGAATCAGCTATACATATACATATATCCCCATATCTCCTCCCTCTTGCGTCTCCCTCCCACCCTCCCTATCCCACCCCTCTACGTGGTCACAAAGCACCGAGCTGATCTCCCTGTGCTATGCGGCTGCTTCCCACTAGCTATCTATTTTACATTTGGTAGTGTATATATGTCCATGCCACTCTCTCACTTCGTCCCAGCTTACCCTTCCCCCTCCCCACGTCCTCAAGTCCATTCTCTACATCTGTGTCTTTATTCCTGCATCGTTATGTCCTGCCCCTAGGCTCCTCAGAACCATTTTTTTTTTTTTTTTTTAGATTCCATATATATGTTAGCATCCAGTATTTGTTTTTCTCTTTCTGACTTACTTCAGTCTGTATGACAGTCTCTAGGTCCATCCACCTCACTACAAATAACTCAATTTCATTTCTTTTTATGGCTGAGTAATATTCCATTGTATATATGTGCCCCTTTTGTAAAGTTTTTAACAAATGTGATGATTTTGATGTCTCCTTCCCCTGTTCCCCCTGCTTCTTCCCCACTCACTTGCAGTCTCTTTTTTTCTCCAGTTCTTTCTCATTTTTCCATCATATCATTTCTCTCCCAGCAGCTATTGAATAATAACTCCATATCTGTACCTACTGTATTCTGTACAACTTCCTAAGTACTTTGCTCGCATTGATTCTAATTCTACCAAGGTAGGCATTTCTCTATTTCACAGATGAGAACATTGAGGGTCAGAGAGACTAAGTAATTTACTCAAGCACAGACCAAGCATCAGAGCCAAGACCCAAAGCCAGGTCTGTCCAGAGCCTTTGTGGCACCCCGCCCCGTCTCTTCTTGCCTCACAATATATCCTAGTGCATCTGTCCTCATATCTGTCATCATCATCGTCAGCGAAGACTTATCTTTTTCTCTTCCTCATTTTCTCTGAGGATTCCTTATTCTCTTTGATGCCGTATTTTTTTTTTTTTAATTTTTTGGCCACGCCACGCGGTTTGCAGGGATCTTAGATCCCTGACCAGGGATCGAACCCGTGCCCTCGTCAGTGAGAGTGCAGAGTCCCAACCACTGGACCTCCAGGGAACTCCCTTGATGCTGTATTTTAAATTGTGCTTGTCTCTTTCTCTTGCTTTCTTATTAGCTCTGTCCGGGTTCCTTCTTTCTCCCATGCCTCCTTCCCCTCAGCAAACTCACTTACTGTGAGGAGCTTATCTCTGCCCTCCCCTCCTGTCCCTCCTTGTGGCACCTCTGGCCCAAGCCTGGTGAAATAAACACTGCAGTACGAGCCTACTGCAGAGGAGTGGGGAGTCAGGAAAGGAAGAAAAAGAGTAGGTGGAATTGCCAGCCGAGAAGGCAGGATGATGGCTGTGTGAGACTGTTGTGGGGATGGGAGGTGTGAGCATATGGGTGAATCTGTGATGGGGAGTTTCCAAGGGTTTGGGGCTCGCATGAGTGAGGGGATTGTGTGGGTTTGAAAAAGAGATTGGGGAGCATGATAATCCCAGGTGGGGCTGGAGTCTCAGAGAAGCAGTCCGTTGGGCCCCAAGGGTGGCAGTGATCTACAGGAAGAGGCCCCAGATGGGTTGAAGCAGGATTATGGGTCTAAGACCAGGCCAAGTCCACAAAGCCTCCGGGGTGGTTTGGCCCTGGCCCTCGCCTCCCCCAAACCACAGTCAGGTCGTAGCATCCCTCACAGCATCCCCGCCTCCCCAGATCCCAGGTACAGAGCTGGCCTCCGTGGCCAGTGCAATGCAGGACTTGATCAAGGAGATGAAGGCAGGCCTGGCGCCGGGACTCCCCGTTGTCTGGACAGAGAGACTGGTGAAAGGGATCTTTTTCCCCAGGCCCACTTTGATGTCACCTCTGCCAGGATCCATGGGTGGAAGCAGTATGTTGGCAGCATCACACTGAAAGACCGTCTGACCCTCCCCCGCACCTGTGCCACCACAGAGCCATTATTGCCAGGCACCCCCCACCCCTCTGCAGAGCGGTTTGCAAAAAAGCGTATGGATATAAACCACTGCCTGGGACAACCTGAACTAGGAACCAGCCCCAGTGCTAGATCTGTTCTTTTAGGAGACCCTCCAATGGCAGCCTCCCTATTGGCCCCTCTGTCCCTCCTTGTCCTCCCCACCAGAGTAGAGAGGGACTGAGTGAGGGCTCCCTTACCAGGACACCCCCAGAACCCCACCCTGGCCCAGCTCATGTTGATCTCTCATTTTAAAGTTATTTGCTCCAAACCCAGCCAGCCGGGTTCATGCTTAAACCTTAGGTCCCACAAGAATTCCACAGAGCCACACAGCTGGACCTCTCCACTCCAGATTCCAAGCAGAGGGCCAGGAGCCTGGGGAGTCAGCATGGCCATCAGGGAGAAGCTTCTCCCACTTGTCCTGGGAGGCCTCTGTGGGTTAGGTTCCCACGGCCCCCGGAGCTCTGATCCACTGAGGCTCTTTCCCCCCAGCTTTCTCTCTCTGCTCTGGCAGCGGGCAGCCGGGTGAGCCAAGAGCTGCAATACACCAAGGAGAAGCTGGGGGAGGAGGCTGCATACACCTCCCAGATGTTGATACAGACCCCGCGCCAGGAGGGGGAGAATGTCCTCACGCCTGAGGCACTTGGCCTCCACCTCCAGGCAGCCCTCACCGCCAGTAAAGTGCAAGTATCACTCTATGGAAAGTGAGTCTGGCTGAGCCCCTGAGCAGCTGGGGGTGAGAGGTGCTGCAGCAGGGCTGGAGTGGGAATCCCCCTCTTCTGCTGATGTCCTGTGCCCCTGGTTATTGCAGGTCCTGGGATTTGAACAAAATCTGCTACAAGTCAGGAGTTCCCCTAATTGAAAATGGAATGATTGAGCGGGTGAGTATCCTGAGCTGTTCTCTGAGACTAGGTAGAGGTGGAGCCTTTTCTGCGGTAAGGGAGGGCTTGGAGAGACGGCGGGGGGGTGGGGGAGGGGCGTCGGGAGGTGGGGGCATTGCAGAGGGCATCCTACAAAGGTCATGGAGAAAAGAGCCCAGGGACAGGACTGATGTGGCCTGGGATGTCCCTGGCAGATGATTGAGAAGCTGTTTCCCTGCGTGATCCTCACCCCCCTCGACTGCTTCTGGGAAGGAGCCAAACTCCAAGGGGGCTCTGCCTACTTGCCGTGAGTGCTGCCACAGCTGCTCCCAGGGCCCTGCTTCATTCCCTGCCAGGACCTCCCCAGCAGAAAGAAGGGTGGGAGTAAAGATGATGATCAAAAGCTCACCCAGGGCCTAATTACCTCCCAGGCCAGGGTCAGAGCACTGGCAGCCTCAGGGCTCTCTCCACATCCCCCTTCGCCTCACCTCCGAAGGAGAGGCAGACCTGTCTTATTTAGACAAAACATGAAGATCTGTAAGATCTGAACAAAGGAAGGAAAAAATCCCCAGAAAGACTTTGCCAGGGAGAGTTAGCTAGGTGTCAGCTCAGCTGTGACCCAGGCCAGAAAGAAAACCTGTTCTAAGCAGGTGCCTGTATGGTTATGTATTAGAACCAAGGGTAGACGGTTTGGGAAGGAATGCAGTAGGGCTTTTCTGGGCCTTTTCATTGTGTTAAGTACCATCTGTCTTGAGGTCCATCTCAGCCCAGGTATCTGTCCACAGCTCACTGCAGCAGCCTGCTGGGCTGAGCCTTGACCACCCTCCACACAGAGGGACAGATGAGCAGCTAGGAGGAGGGTGGGCTACTACATGGGTCCCATAGCAGTGGTTTGGAGGGTGGGCATTGATCCTTGATCCTTACCAACTATGGGCTCTCCCCTGCAGGGGCCGCCCCGACATCCAGTGGACCAACCTGGATCCAGAGCAGCTGCTGGAGGAGCTGGGCCCCTTTGCCTCCCTTGAGGGCTTCCGGGAGCTGCTAGACAAGGCACAGGTGGGCCAGGCCTACGTGGGGCGGCCCTGTCTGCACCCTGACGACCTCCACTGCCCATCTAGTGCCCCTAACCATCACAGCAGGCAGGTGGGTTCCAGCCAGGTCTGCCAGGGAAAGGTTATTTTCCTTCCCTTTCCCCTCATATGTTCCCCTGTTCTAGGAGAGAGCAGACTGCTCTGTGCTCTGCCCCCCATTTCCTGGACGTTGTTACCCTGTCCCCACTGTGCTAGACACCTAGAGGGTTCCATTCCTCTTCAGCTCTGCTAAGGAACCCTCAAGTGGCCTATGAATCCCTTTGTCCTTTTCTAAGCCCAGAAAGGCTGGACTTCATCAAAATATACGTGTACAGGGAAACAGGACAAATTAGCTAAGCACGAGTATCATACCTAATTTCCTGAGTGTCTGTGTGGCCCTGTGAACGTGGACCTTTTTCCAAAACCACCAAAGTTATGCCCGCTCCTCCCCGCAGCCTGTCTCTAGGCCTCAGCTCCCTCTTGTGGCCTCCTCTCTGCAGGACACTAGCTGCTCCCTTACAGAGCAGGCAAGAGGCTCAGCATAACAGTTATCTACGCTCCAGGCCCACAGAGCTCCGTGGCAAGCATGGTTCCTGCAGGTTCCAGCCCAGAGACACCCAGTTATCCAAAACCAGGGCCTTGAGTAATGAGCCCCTCCGCTGTCCCCCTCCAGGCTCCCAATGTGGCTCAGGAGTTGAGCGGGGGCTGCCATGGCTTCTCCCACAAGTTCATGCACTGGCAGGAGGAACTGCTGCTGGGAGGCCTGGCCAGAGACCCCCGAGGACAGCTGCTGAGGTAGGGCCTCCCCTGGGAGTTGGTAAGGGCACCCCAGGTATGGGGAGCCACACCCTGATGCCAGACAACTCTGGCAAAAGCCCCTTGCACACCCCCTCCTGGGTGTTCAGACCAGCTCTGACTCCTACTTCTCCTGTACCCCAACCAGGGCAGAGGCCCTGCAGAGCACCTTCCTGCTGATGAGTCCCCGCCAGCTCTATGAGCACTTCCGGGGCGACTACCAGACGCACGACATCGGCTGGAGCGAGGAGCAGGCCAGCACGGTGCTGCAGGCCTGGCAGCGGCGCTTCGTGCAGGTCAGTGTGGAGGCGTGGAGACGGCGAGCGCGGTGCCCTGAGGCCGCTGCCGCCTCCTGCCCCTCACACCGCCCTGTCTCCCCAGCTGGCGCAGGAGGCCCTGCCTGGGAACGCGTCCCAGCAGATCCACGCCTTCTCCTCCACCACCCTGGATGACATCCTGCACGCCTTCTCTGAAGTCAGCGCTGCCCGAGTGGTGGGAGGCTACCTGCTCATGGTGGGTCCTCCTGGCACCTTGTCCCCCGCCACTGGCCCCCACCCTGGGAGCCCCTATCCAAGACTGCCCTCTCTCCCCACAGCTGGCCTACGCCTGCGTGACAATGCTGCGGTGGGACTGTGCTCAGTCCCAGGGTGCCGTGGGCCTCGCCGGGGTGCTGCTGGTGGCCCTGGCGGTGGCCTCGGGCCTCGGGCTCTGCGCCCTGCTCGGCATCGCCTTCAATGCCGCCACTACCCAGGTACACCAAGACTGTGGGGCAGACTTGGGGGCCGACGGCCCAGGCTGCTCGGTTCCTCCAGCTGCCCGCCCCATGCCCCTCCAGGTGCTGCCCTTCTTGGCACTGGGCATTGGCGTGGATGACATATTCCTGCTGGCACATGCCTTCACAGAGGCTCCACCTGGCACCCCTCTCCAGGTGAGGCCTCGTCCTCCAGCCTGGGTTCATCTGAGGCAGTGCTGCGTAGGGGCTCAGAGCCTCTTGGTTTGAGTGACCTTGGGCTGGTAATTAACCTCTCTGTGCCTCGTTTCCTCATCTGTAAACAGGGGTAATAATAGTGCTTGTGTCGTAAGGGTTGTAGTGAGGATCAGTGAGGTAATTCAAGTCAAGTACTTAGAACAGTACGATAAATATTAGCTGCTATAAGGCTCCTTTACCCACCTCTGCCATCCTTCACGCTGCCTTGTCCTGACAGGAGCGCACAGGTGAGTGTCTGCAGCGCACAGGCACCAGCGTTGCACTCACATCCATCAACAACATGGTCGCCTTCTTCATGGCTGCCCTAGTTCCCATCCCTGCACTGCGGGCCTTCTCCTTGCAGGTGAGGCCTCACAAACGGGGCCCGGGCTCAGGGTGGGCATGGAGCCGGGGCAGGCCTCATCCAGGCTTTGTGCCCCTCCTGTCCATCCCGCAGGCGGCAGTAGTGGTTGGCTGCAACTTTGCAGCCGTGATGCTTGTCTTCCCAGCGGTCCTCAGCCTGGACCTGCACCGGCGCCACTGCCAGCGCCTTGATGTGCTCTGCTGCTTCTCTAGGTATCCCTACCCCACCAGGCCGTCCTTCCTTGGCCCCATCCCGTCCTGTCCCTTCAGCAGCATTTCCAGGCACAGACCCATCACCCCCTCTCTCTGCCTCTTCCAGCCCCTGCTCTGCTCGGGTGATTCAGATTCTGCCCCAGGAGCTGGGGGATAGGACAGTACCAGTGGGCATTGCTCACCTGACTGCCACTGTTCAGGCATTTGCACACTGTGAAGCCAGCAGCCAGCATGTGGTCACCATCCTGCCTCCCCAGGCCCACCTGGTGCCCCCACCTTCTGACCCACTGGCCTCTGAGCTCTTCAGCCCAGGAGGGTCAACACGGGACCTTCTAGGCCAGGAGGAGGGGACAAGGCAGAAGGCAGCCTGCAAGTCCCTGGCCTGCGCCCACTGGAATCTTGCCCATTTCGCCCGATCTCAGTTTGCACCCTTGCTGCTCCAGTCCCACACCAAGGTAAGCCTCCAGGCCCAGGCAGGTCGAGGTGAGACACAGCAGAGGCTTCTTAGGTGTCTCTGGGCCCCAAGAAGGGAAGAGGGCTTAGCCCGACATCTGAGGGCCCAAGGGTATCCCTGGGCCTCCAGCTTAGTTGCCGTTTCCCACAGGCCATGGTGCTGGTACTTTTTGGGGCTCTTCTGGGCCTGAGCCTCTATGGATCGACCTTGGTGCAGGATGGGCTGGCCCTGACAGATGTGGTGCCTCGGGGCACCAAGGAGCATGCCTTCCTGAGCGCCCAGCTCAGGTACTTCTCTCTGTACGAGGTGGCCCTGGTGACACAGGGTGGCTTTGACTACGCCCACTCCCAACGCGCCCTCTTTGATCTGCACCAGCGCTTCAGTTCCCTCAAGGCGGTGCTGCCCCCACCGGCCACGCAGGCACCCCGCACCTGGCTGCACTATTACCGCAACTGGCTACAGGGTGAGAGGCAAGGAGACCGGCAGGGAGGGCTGCGGCCAGCAGGAGCTCCCAGAGCTCCAGGCCAACCGGACCCCACCCTGTTTTCTCCCAGGAATCCAGGCTGCGTTTGACCAGGACTGGGCTTCTGGGCACATCACCCGCCACTCATACCGCAATGGCTCTGAGGATGGGGCCCTAGCCTACAAGCTGCTCATCCAGACCGGGGATGCCCAGGAGCCTCTGGATTTCAGCCAGGTTGGGAGAGGACTGGAAAGGTCAGGGAGCACCCAGGGGCTCCAGGCCCCATGGGCCCAGCCTTCAGCTCTCTCCGCCTCTACAGCTGACCACAAGGAAGCTGGTGGACAAGGACGGGCTGATTCCACCTGAGCTCTTCTACATGGGGCTGACCATGTGGGTGAGCAGTGACCCCCTGGGTCTGGCAGCCTCACAGGCCAACTTCTACCCCCCACCTCCCGAGTGGCTGCATGACAAGTACGACACCACCGGGGAGAACCTTCGCAGTGAGTCCCAGGGGAGCCCGAAGAGCCTAGGCCTGGGCCCACACAGGCCCTCCCCTGAGGCCCTGCCCACGGCTCCCTGTGCTTACTGGCCACCCCTCCCTCTCCCTCCACCCCCTCCCCTCCACAGTCCCCGCGGCCCAGCCCCTGGAGTTTGCCCAGTTCCCCTTTCTACTGCGCGGCCTCCAGAAGACTGCAGACTTCGTGGAGACCATTGAGGGGGCCCGGGCAGCGTGTGCCGAGGCAGGCCGGGCCGGGGTGCGCGCCTACCCCAGCGGCTCCCCCTTCCTCTTCTGGGAGCAGTATCTGGGCCTGCGGCGCTGCTTCCTGCTGGCAGTCTGCATCCTGCTGGTGTGCACTTTCCTCGTCTGCGCCCTGCTGCTGCTCAACCCCTGGGCAGCTTCCCTCATAGTGAGTCCTTGCAGGGGCGGGGCTGGAGAGACCCATAGCTCCTCCCCCTGCCCTGCCCAGGAGCCCTGGGTGAGCCCTGCCCTCCCCAGGTACTGGTCCTGGCAGTGATGACCGTGGAGCTCTTTGGCATCATGGGTTTCCTGGGCATCAAGCTGAGCGCCATCCCCGTGGTGATCCTTGTGGCGTCTGTAGGCATTGGTGTCGAGTTCACGGTCCATGTGGCTCTGGTGAGCACAGGCACTAGGGGAGGGGTGGGCCAGCTGATTTGGTATTCAACAAATATTGATCAAGCACCTACTGTGTGCTAGGTACTATTTAAAGAACTGAGGAGATAAGAGCACTACAGACGGGCTTTCCCTTCAAGGAGCTTATTCTAGAGTGTAGAGATAAGCAATAAACAAGTAAACAAACAAATAAATAAGCAGCCATTTCAGTAGGGAGGAGGGACAAAGGCCTGACCAGAAAGGGGTGAGGGAGGACAGAATGGAAGGTGAGGAAATGGGAACCAACAATTCTTTCGGATGAATTTACTGTGAAGAGGATCAGAGAAATGGGGTGGTAGCTGGATGGCGAGATCCCACCAAGACAGAGATATTAGAACAGAGGCAGGCAGGCCTCTCTCACAGCTTCGTGGTCTCTGGCGGGGGAGGAGTGCGGGTGGGGTGGGGGGCATGGACCAGCTGGCAGCTCCGGCACAGACCTGGCCAGACCCCACAAACAGCTCCCTTCTTCCCCCATAAAAGCCTTATCATTTTTCCGCTTATAAGAATAATATATACTCCTTGGGAGACAAAAAATGTCAGCATGCTAGAAAGTACCAAGAAAGAATTAGAAATCTTCTGAAATGCCACCCCTAGAAGTTATCACTTTGGTGTCCATCCTTCTAGACCAGGGGTTGGCAAACTTTTTCTGTAAAGGACCAGATAGTAAATATTTTAGGCTTGGCAGGCCATATCGTCTCTGTGGCAACTCTGCCGGGGTAGCCCAAAAGCATCCATAGATACTATGTGCACAAATGGGTGTGGCTGTGTTTCAACAAAACTTTATTTACAAAAAAACATGGGACAGACTGTAGTTTGCCAACCTATTCTAGACATCCCTGTGTCTCACCCATCTATACAGTGTTACCTATATGGACTCGTGCTTGTGTCCTGGGCAACTCCCAGGGACTCGGTTCACCTGGCCTTCTGTGGGCCAAGGCATGGGTGAGCCCTGGGGACACAGATGAGCTGGCCATGGTTGGCCAAGGAGCAGCTCCAGGACCGCTTTATTCCCCCAGGGCTTCCTGACCTCCCAGGGTAGCCGGAACCTCCGGGCTGCCCGGGCCCTAGAGCACACATTGGCCCCGGTGACCGATGGGGCCATCTCCACATTGCTGGGTCTGCTCATGCTTGCTGGTTCCAACTTTGACTTCATTGTGAGGTAGGGGAGGGCTCGGGGCAAGGCGGCAGGGCTGCCCTGCACTGGCGGCAGGACCTGCCCAGGCTGACCGGCCCCACACACCGCCCCCCTCCAGGTACTTCTTCGTGGTGCTGACAGTACTCACACTCCTAGGCCTCCTCCATGGGCTCGTGCTGCTGCCTGTGCTGCTGTCCATCCTGGGCCCCCCACCAGAGGTGACCACCCTCCTCCTGCTCCCAGCCCAGGGGATGGGGTGGAACAGAGCCAGGGCAAAATGCCCTCAGCGGCCAACAGACAGGGCTCAACTCACAGGGTCCTCTCCCCATAAGTACCACCAACTGAAGGTGGCAGCCTCCCCCTTCGCCCAGACATCATGTCCCTACCCCTCAGCCCTCCTGACTTCTTCATGGGACCCACCTTAGCCATTTAGGTGCAGGGTTTGCCCCAGACCTCGACATCCTGTCCCTTGTCAGCTCTCGTATCCTGCTGGAAGCCGCCAAAGACCCCAGCTTCCCAACCAGGGAGGTGCTGAAGGGGGCTGCGTCCCCAGTAGCCCCTGGGCTCACTGGGGCTGGTGTCTCCCCCAAGGTGGTACAGATGTACAAGGAGAGCCCAGAGGTCCTGAGCCCACCAGCTGCACAAGGAGGAGGGCTCAGGTGGGGGGTAGCCCCCACCCTTCCCCAGAGCTTTGCCAGCGTGACTACCTCCATGACCGTGGCCCTCCGCCCACCTCCACTGCCTGGTGCCTACATCCACCCAGCCTCTGAAGAGCCTACTTGGTCCCCTGCTGCCACACCAGCTGCCAGTGGCTCCAGCAACCTTAGTTCTAGGGGACCATGTCCAGCCATCTGATGAAAGAGCAGCTGAAGCATGGAGACCCCGTTCAGGCCACATGAAGGCACTGGGAAGCCGTGGGGTGTTACTGAACGCAGGGCAGACTCCTGGGGAGCCCTGCTGCTGCTGCTGTCTGCCTCCATCCCCTCCCCGACCCAGCCATCACAGACCTCCCTGGGATCCACACAAAACCACCACCCTCTAGGCTGTGAGCAGCCTTGCACACCCGGGTGCTCCGTGCCTGTGCCCATGCCCGGGTGGGGTGAAAGCCAGCAAGCACTTCAGGCTGCGGTGCAGCCCTGTCCCCCCTCCCACCCCACCCTGCTGCCCCCAGCAGACCAAGCCTGAGGGATCCTCTAGCACCCTTCACCAGTCCTGGTCCCCCACTGCTTGCTGAGTCCTGGGTAGGCTCTCTGTATCCCTGCCCACCTCTCACCACATAAATTATTTATATGGAGACGTTTATTTTTGTAGTTTGTATAGATGTTAGCTATGCTGAAAGTTTTATTTTTAAAAGTGAAATATATTCTATATGAACTCATCTCAAATGACTTTGGCGCTTTGTTTTCAGATAGAGCTGTGAGTTTGCAAGTGGAGGCGTCGGGGCCACAGGTCGTGGGGCTACCCTAGTCCTTGGTGTGTTTATTCACCTGGCACGTGAAGATGATGTTCAGCCCATGTGTTGGTCATATACTTGGTAACAGGGTCTGACTGAAGTGCTTAGTACACAAAATGATACAAATGTTTTTGATGTCAAACCCCACTGTGTGGCTTTCAGAGCCATCATAAGCCAGCCTTGCGCACCTCTCCAGACTCATCACCCACCTTCCTTTGTGAGCGGCATGGGGGGATGGGCAGAGGGACACAGCCAGGCAACAGGTGAGAGGAGAAGTGGAAGCAGATCAAGAAAGCGTCTGAGGGAATTCCCTGGCGGTCCAGTGCTTAAGACTTGGGCACTCTCATTGCCGGCCTGGGCCCAGGTTAGATCCCTGGTTGAGGAATTAAGATCCCACAAGCCGCGCAGCCAAAATAAAAAAAAGAAGAAGAAGGTGGCCAATTGAAACAGAGATGGGGATAGCAGGGAGGTATTTTAGGAGTTTTGTGCCCAGACCAACCTCCAAGGCAGAGGCCCCTGCAAGTCAGCAGTCAGCTTGGCGCCCCAGAGGCATCTTTGGCCAGACAGCTAGGGGATCAGTAAGGGCACTGTTGAAATTGAGGTTGCATTAGCAACCAGTGAGGCTCTGTATTTAAGCTGTTTGTTCTGTGAAGGTTGAACAGGCCCACTATACAGAGGCCTGGAAGATTCTGGCCACACCCCTGGGTGTAGAGTACAGAGTCTCATCTGACGCATTAGGTGGGGGAGGTCTTTTATTGCCCTTCTCCAATTATCCCAGGGCTCCGTCTCAACTGACACACATACACACCCTGGGTTCCAGCCACCCACTCACCAGGAACGATCCCACCCCCAGAGTACTGCCTTCTCACACTCCACCCCACCAGGCCAAAGGCCAGAAAATCATGTTCTGACCAAAAGTGGGCAGGGAGGTGGGGGGGGAGAGGGAAGACTTCTGCAGCTGAATCAACACTAAGATGCTTGAGAAGACTTAAGAGAAGCAGGCGGTTGGCTTGGAACCTAGAGTAGGGGATGCCTCCAGGATGCCCAAGGGATGGACACTGGATTTGGAGCCAGTAGTGTTTGGGTCACTTTGGAGGGGATTTTGGGTAGAGCAGGAGAGCTCACCAGGCTGGAATAGTGCAAAAGATGTCACTCCATCGGTGCCACTTACCAGCTGAGTGACCTGGAAAAGTCAGAGAGCCTCTCTGAGCCTCAGCTTCTTCATCTGTGAAATGGGAAGATTAGAGCCTATCTTGTAGGGTGCTAGTTTTTCCTTTCAGGATTTTAAATGACATATTTATGTAAGACATCACCCGGCTTCTCATAGGTGCTATTTCTGTAGTTTGTGGGATATTAGCTATGCTGAAAGTCTGTGCTCCAACTGCATGCTTAGTGAATAACCCTGAAACACTGCACAGTGTCCTGGTGTGGCAGCAGCCGAAGGATTCCAGCCAGTTGGAGCCGGACCACCCCAGGAATGGTCAGTTCCGGGGCACTGACCACGGCCAGTCTTGGGGACAAGTCCCAGTGTTTGCAGGACAGCCCACCCTGTGTGGCAGCGCACACTATTCAGCCCCGTTCATGGCTCCCCATCACTGATATCACAAGATCAAAGCCAAGCCCTTTCCAGGCCTAACTCGATCTAGCCTCTGCCATCATCCCAGCTCTCTCAGGACAGCGACTGGCTGGATTCACACCCTCATTCAGACACACCACACTCTACTCCAGACAGACTGATTACTTTCTATGTTCACCACCCATAACTTCACAGAGGCCATTCCCTCTGCGGAGAACACGTTTCCCATAAACCCGAACCATCCTTGCAGATAAGCTGGATGTCATCTCCTCCAGAAGGAGTGGTGACCTGCCTCCTACATGGTCCCAAAGTCCCTGAGTGTCTGTGCTCTACCGTTTCTGCTTCTGTCCCTAGAGCAGGGTTGGGGGCGGTCCCTGAGGGTACGGAATAGTAGGACTTAACCTCAGCCGGGGTAAGGAAGCGCCGGCTCCCGGGCGGACCCACAGCGACGACAGAGCGCTGCAGCCCTGGGGTCCCCACGGTGCCGCCCTGCCCGGCCAGCGGCTGGTGCCGCCCAGCGGCCGGAACCGCCTGCGATTTGCATACCCATGGTGCACCACGAAAAGACAGTTTCATGCTGCTTGAGTTCCCACCACGGGGTTTGTCCACTGTTGCAGGGGACAGTGCCTATTAGAAATCTATGGTCTGTGTAAATTCCACTCAGGGAGCGCGGACCGCGCAGGAGCGGAGCAACCGTAAGTGGTCTGAGTGTTACGTTGTTCTGGGAGTGTTCCAAGCGGAAACGAGTAAGCATATTGTGGTTTCTTTTCATATCATGTGAATCTTTCGCTTTTTACTAAAGATTTCCGTGGAGAAAAACAGTTTTGAGTGTCTACTTAAGTTTTTGAGGTTGTGTGTTTTAGGAGAGGTACATATTGGAGTTAAAAAGCGAGAAGTTAATGTTTGTTTCTGTGTTTTGACAACTTGTCTGTAATTACCCGGGGGAATTTGGACAGAAATCCCGTCTCGGTTATTGGAGTTTTTTTTCCAATTATTTACTTCGTTTATGCGAGGTATGCCTTTTCTGTGTTTCTGCCAGTTTCTCTCCAAAGCTTCGCAGTAGGTGAAGACGTTAACTAAATAAAGGAAGGCGCGAAAAAGCACGGAACGTTCTTGGCACGATGTACAGCGAAAGAGATTAAACGCAGCAGTGCTCATTTCCAAACAGGCTCATCGGTTTCTTTCCCAAAACTAGCAGAGGAGGCAGTTTGGTCAGATTGTCCCCATTCAATGCTCGCTCGATGCCAGTTTTCCGTGTAAATGTACACGGTTCTTTCTCTTAAGGAGGTTAAGTTTTTGGTGGAACCAAGAACTAAAAAAAAAAAAATTGGGTACATAATACAGAATCTCAGTGAAAAGTGCTCTACAGAAAGAGCATTATTGAGAGGACAGGGCAAGCTAGCAAATGTGTTTTCTTGTCGCTGGGTCTTAGATCAACCTTACAGTAGGGGAGGTTATCTAGGTCTGTGGCTTTAAGTGAATATCATTTTCTACGTTGTGTCCTCCGAATTCACAGCCAGCAGCTGCTCCCACTGACTCCCATATTCAAAGCATATGCTTCATGCAACCGCATATGTTTTTCCTCCTCCAGTGCCAGCAAGCTGGTACAAGAGTTTTTGGATTCCTGCAAAAGCCTCCCACCCCCCGCCCCACTCCCTTGACCGTCGTTGTCCCAATTCTCCACACAAAGGCCAAGTAATTGTTTAAAATGTAAATCCGATCACACCACCACATCGCTGTGTAACATGCTTTTTCTTCAGAGTGCAAACCTGCCCCGGAATATCGTACATGCATTTCTTTACTTGTCTGCTCTTTCTCCTCCTAGAATGTAGGTTCTGTGAGGCAGAGACTTTACCTGATTTGTCCTCTGATAGATCCCATGACTCTAAATCAATGCCTAGCCCATGAACACTCAATGAATATTTGTGTAACAAATGAATGAAGAGATTTGTTTTCTAAACACATGTACTGTCCCACTACAGTCCTAAGCACTTTACAAAATTAATCTTCCTGAGAACCTGACTAAATAGATTCTATTTTTATCTCCATTCTCCATTTTATAAATAAAGAAACTGAGGCATAGAAAGTTAAATAGCCTCAATCAAATCACAAAGCCAGAAAGTGATGGAGCTGAGATTCAAACCTAGGCAGCTTGGCTCCAGAAGAGGCGTACTCTTCATCACTGCGCTACTTAGTGATGGGGTTCAGGACATGCTATCCTAAAATATGGCACCTCCACATATTGAGTATTTTAAGCTGAAGGAGTTTGAGAAAACAGGAAAGTCATTCTGACCTCCTCACTCCCCCAACGCCCGACACCCCCCCCCCCATGAAACAGGTCATAAAACCCTCAAGTGAGAGCTGCCTTTAGTATACTGAGAGGAAATGAGCATCCTTATCTCCAAGGGCAAGGAGACGCTGAGAAGAATTCTAACGAGAAAGTCTTGCTAAATTCCCCCCAGATTACTACCCTTTAACCTAGCATAAAAATACTCAGGCTTAACTGTTTCTTTCGGTCTTCATTTCCTTATGAAGGCTCCCATGTCACGTAAAAACTTACATTAAATAAATTTGTAGGGACTTCCCTGGTGGTGCAGTGGTTAAGAATCCGCCTGCCAATGCAGGGAACACGGGTTCGAGCCCTGGCCTGGGAAGATCCCACATGCCGCGGAGCAACTAAGCCTGTGCACCACAACTACTGAGCCTGCACTCTAGAGCCCGGGAGCCACAACTGGTGAGCCCTTGTGCCACAACTACTGAAGCTCGCACGCCTAGAGCCCACGCTCCACAACAAGAGAAGCCACCGCAATGAGAAGCCTGAGCACCGCAACGAAAAGTAGCCCCCGCTCACCACAACGAGAGAAAGCCTGCGCGCAGCAACGAAGACCCAAAGCAGCCAAATACAAATAAATAAATAAATTTATTTTTTTAAAAAATTGTATGCTTTTCTCCTGTTAATTGTTTTTGTCAGTTTAATCTTCAGATCCAGCCAAGGACCTGAAGAGGAACAAGGAAAACTTTTTCGTCTCAATATTACCTTTTCTTTCAGCAAAATGAATCATGCTCTACTTGGTCTGCACTGTGCTTTTCTTACCAAAGATCATGGATTTTTTTTTTTTTTTTTTTTTTTTTAATTTTAGCTGCACTGGGTCTTTGTTACAGCGCACAGGCTCTTCGCTGTGGCACACGGGCTTCTCTAGTTGTGGCGTGCAGGCTTAGTTGCCCGCGGCATGTGGGATCTTAGTTCCCGACCAGGGGTAGCACCCGCATCCCCTGCATTGGAAGGCGGATTCTTAGCCACTGGACCACCAGGGGAGTCCCAATCATGGATATTTTTTAATATCACTGTAGGAATATACCATAGTTAATTTAACCAGTCCTCTAGGTTAAACCAGTCCTCTAGGACTAGTTTGTCTTCAATTTTCATTATCCAAACAAAGTGGTACTGAGGGTAACCGCATTTTCAGTCTTGAGAAATAATAGCAAATAACTATTTTTAATCCATGTGCAATATATTTTTACATAAAATCCCTGAGAAAGCAGAATATTTTTTTCCAATTAGGGACGTCCCTGGTGGTCCAGGGTTAAGACTCTGCACTTCCACTGCAGAGGGCACGGGTTCGATCCCTGGTTGGGGAACTAAGATCCCACAAGGCGAGAGGCACAGCCAAAAAAAAAGAAAAAGTTAATTGTCCCTAATTTCACACTGATAGTATCTTTTTTTTTTTTTTTTTTTTGCTGCGTTGGGTCTTTGTTGCTGCACGCGGGCTTCCTCTAGTTGCGGTGAGCGGGGGCTACTCTTCACTGCGGTGCACGGGCTTCCCATTGTGGTGGCTTCTCTTGTTGCGGAGCATGGGCTCTAGGCACAGGGGCTTCAGTAGTTGTGTCACGTGGGCTCAGTAGTTGTGGGTCGCGGGCTCTAGAGCGCAGGCTTAGTAGTTGTGGTGCACGGGCTTAGTTGCTCCGCGGCATGTGGGATCTTCCCAGGCCAGGGCTCGAACCCATGTCCCCTGCATTGGCAGGCGGATTCTTAACCACTGCGCCACCAGGGAAGCCCCACACTGATAGTATCTTAATGGAATAAAATAACATTTAAATAAGAAAGCGAAGTCATCACTGAACATTTACAGAGCACTGATTATGTGACAGGGACTGGGGAAGTAGAAATGAATAAGGCACTACTCCAGGCCCCAGAGATCTTTCTCCAGGGAGATTCAGATCCTCAGGAAGACAAAAATGTGTAACAAATGAAAGGGGAGCATGGGGAGTCTTCAGTAACCAAGAAAGTAAATCCAGAGCTAGAGGACCATTGCCTTCAGGACCAGTGAATTTATGCAAAGGCAGTAGTTGAGAGAAGAGTTGCTAATGTTTGGAACCACTAGTAATTTTGAGTTCCCTAAAAGTGAAATAGATTATATTTTGTCCTGAGGGCAGTGGGAATGTTGAGGAACTTAGTATGGAGAGTAGGGCTGACAATCTTACACAAGTCTGGCAGCAGTGTGGGAAATGGTTGGGGAGGGGGTCGCCGCTGGAGTGAAGGCAGGAGGATTAATAAGAGCCTGTGGCAGTGATTCCTGCCACAGATAGGACTGGCTGAATTGGGCTGAGAGAACTGAACCAGCTGGAAAGATCTTGTAGGAGAGGAAAAATGATTTTCTCTCTACTCTCTGTGCTCTTGGCTGAGACCTTTGTAATAAGACATCTTAACAAGAGAAAACAAAAAAACCCAGAAGTTTATTAGCATGTATATCTCATGTATACATGGGAGATACCCAGGGGAAAATGAGTAACTCCCTGAGGTGGCCTAAAATACCTGCTTAAATACCTCCTTCAGCTAACAACAATAGAAAGAAAACTGTGGGGAGGCCAGTTATAGGAAGGCCATCAGGAAAAAGCACCAAAAGCAAGGATAAGGTTTATTCAGCAGATTTCCCTGACTTCACTGGAAGATTCTCCTGTGAGTTAGTCATCCTGGTACAGAGAGGGAGACACCCTTACAAATGGAGATTTCCATTCTAAAAATTTCCCTTACAAAAGGGTAACTTCTCTGTTTTCAAAACTTCTCCCTTTTCTCAAAATAATCAGCTTAAAATAACCTTATGCCAAAAAGGCATATTTTGGGGTGGCATATTCTGCTAACTTTCAGCCTCCTAAAAGGTAGAAGCCACGGGAGGCAGATGTGAGGAAGAGGAATAAAGCAAGGATGAGCGGTAGACTTCTGGCTTGGGCACCCACGGAGATGAGAAACACGATGGGGGCAAAACTGGAGAAAGATGAGGGGTGAGCTCAATGTTGGATTGAGTCTGAGGTGTCTGTGGGAAATTTAGAGAGAGATCGTCAGGAGGCAGGTCTGGAGTTAAAGAAGGGGCTGAGCTGAAAAGATATGTGGGAATTAAAAGAGTAAACAGGGCGGGCGAGAGTGCCCAAGGGCCGGCTGTAACGCCAGAGCACAGCGCGAAGGAACCCACTTGCCGGCTTTGCGAGGGCCTTGAAGCCAAGGCTCAGCCCACTAACGCGCCTCTCAGGCCCGCCCTCCCCCGGAACCTCACCCACAGCGCCTGCGCGTGTCAGACTGCCGCCCCTCCTGCGCCCCGCTAGCCGGGCATTCTGGGAGCGGAAACCCGTTCCGAGCTCGGAGCATGTTGGGAGCTGTAGTTTAGGAGAGGCCCAGAATTCCTCGCAAGTCGCGGCATTTGGTCACTTAAAGGGCAGGTCCAGAAAGCGATGATGCTCCCGGGGCAGGGTACCCCTCCGGCGGCGGCACGGGGCGCCCCGGGCCGCATCCCCTCTCCGCAGAGCATGGCATTTCCACGCCTCCACGATCTGTTCCACCTGCAGGGGAGGCGAGTCACGGCGGAGTCACGCAACGCCTACCTCATCCCGCAGATCCTGGGCTGCGCCCCACGCCCTTTCCCCCACGCCACGGAGTGAATCTGAGCCGTGTTCCCCGCGTCCGTACCGGGATGAGCGGCTCCCGCCGGTTCTGCTCTTCCAGGGCGCTCAGCTCTGCCGGAGCCAGCAAGGCCAGTCTCAGCTCCCGCACCACCGGGGCCGCCACCTCGGCCACAGGCCGCTCCAGCACCGCCTGCCGACGCCAGCGTTGAGCCCAGGCGGGCGGGGGCACCTGCCCAGCCGCCCGCTCGCCGGGTTCCTGCGGCCCGAGCCTCCTTCAGCGCCCCCACCCCGCGCTCCCCTCAGCTCCCGCTCACCGCGCCCACGCGCGCCCAGCTCCGGGCTGCCAGGACCAGCTCGGCCTCGTCCACGCAGAGCTTGTCGCTGCGCAGCAGGAGCAGCAACGCGGGTGCCGACAGCTCCAGGAAACCACGGGTCCGGAGGGTCTCCTGTGGGTCCGCGATTGGGTCAGGGGGGAGCAGGATGAGGCGTGTGGGGTTGGGAGTATGCAGGTCGGGAGCTGTACCTGGCTGTGGGCCTCTATGAAAGCTACACAGCGCTCCTGCAGCGGTCCCAGGCCAAAGGATACGGCAATCTGAGAGCAGAATGAGGGAGGTCGGGTTGAGACTGGAAAGGCCATGTAGCCCAGCCCTCCACAGGGGGCCCACCTGCAAGCCTGTCCAGCAACACCCACCTGCAGGGCCTCGCAAACCAGCTCCACATCCAGCACCTTCATCACAAACTGCAGGCACAGCTGGGAACAGAAACCAATGTGGGTTGTGTCCAAATGTCCCTGTTCCAAGACCCCAGCCCCAGTCCAGAAGCAGTGAGCAGGCTTGGAGCAGTGAGTCACCCAGGCTTATAGCAGCCCCAGGCCCATACAGACGTCCCAGGCCAAGGGAGGCAGGGAATCACCAGGGCCTGAGACTTGGCAAACCTGGAGGAACTAGAAACTAGCAAAGCCAAGCCCAGCAGCCTACCTTTCAGTACATTCCTCACTAATCAAGCTAGATAAGAGCCATGTGAAAATTCCACTCTCCCTTTCTCTCAGGACACTTATCTTTCTCCATGTGTCCCCCTCTGGACTCGAAGACACTTCTCTTTTAACCAGAAACTTGAATTTCATCCACAACATCTCCCTCTCACCCCCCACATCCAGAAAAGCACTGGGTCATGCCAATTCCACTTCTCTCAAAGCCATGCACCTCTCTTGGGCAACCACTGCCACCCCCCGCCCCTTACTGGACTGGTAAGCCCTAATCCCTTCTCCCCTTAGCTTCCAAATCCTCACTCCTTTATCTGAAACCTCATGAATTTCCACTGCCCTCTGGGTAAAAGAAGTCCAAATTCTTGAAAGTTCTGCAGGAACCAGCCCTTGGCACGCTCTCCAATCTCATCTCTCCGTCTCCTCCTCTCACACACTGAGTCCAGCCACACTAAATGTCTCACCAGCATCTTTTGTACCTCTGTCTCTGTAACTAGAATGCCATCTTTCCTCTCCCCTCTCTGAACAAACTCCTACCTGTTCTACCCGATCCAACACAAATGTTTCCTCCTCCAGGAAGTCTTCCCCTCCTCTTTCCCTGGTGGCGAGACTAGAGACTCTCCGTACAGTCTCAGCACCATTTGCCCTTATCTGTCACACTTCTTATGGCACTGGGTTAAGAGTTTTCTTGTGTCTGTCTCTCTTTGAAGAACGGGGATCAAGGCTAACTTATCCTGGTATCTACAGCACCATCCATAAACACCCCACATGCCCCCACAGCACACACGGTACACGCATATCCGTTTGCACACAGGCACACATAAATGCATATCTACACAGAGATACCCATACTTCTGTCTGTACCGGTGCATGTTGCTCTCCAGGCTAGCCGGTGTGTGAGGCAGGATATGAACTGAGCCCATAAGAGGCGGGGGAAATGAGATGAGGCGCCACATAAACCCACCTCTCGCAGTTCCTCCAGCCCATACTCCACAGCCGCCGTCAGCACCTCCAGCACCTGCAGAGTGGGTGATTGGGGGAGTGGAAAGAAGTCTCCCCCGTCCCTCAGCCACCCCTCCTCCCACCCAGACCCCTGCCCAGTGGGCTCACAGAGTGGCGGTGCAGCTTGGCACTGTTGGTGTACAGAAACTCCAGCACTGCCAGGAAGGCCTCAGCTGGCACGGTGCTCAGCACCACAGGGCTAGGCACCCCGGGGCCCGGCTCTGAGCCCAGAAGTCGCTGGAAGAAGTTGCATCTACATGCCAACAAGCACCGGTGGGCAAACACCTCCTGCCGTTCTTGACCGACCACAAAGCGAACATCACTGTGGGAGAGAGGGGCAGAGAACCAGGAAGAGGAGGCCAGAGTCTCTGTGCAACTCTAGGCTTTGCCTTTGCCCAACTCTGTTTACCGTCTGCCCTGTAAAAGAGACAGTCCCTCCAGCCGAAGGTCTGGGTCACACAGGCCTGGTTCTAATTCCAGCTCCACCTTGTGGTGCCTAGGCAAGAGACTTCCTACTCATTAACTCTCAGCTTTCTCATCCCTGAAATGGGATGCGAATCCCAAACCCTAGGAGGTGGCTATGTTTGATCAGTTGATCACTGAGGGGGCACCAGGGCTGATACAAGGTTGATCCCAATACCCCTCTCCTCCTCAGCCTGTGTCTTGGGGTAAGGGGAACTCTTTTTGGCTTCTCCTCCACAGACTGCAAACTCAGCTTTTTCAGCCTCCTCCAGACTCAGCTTTTTCAGCCTCCTCCAGACAGGAGAGGGTAGGGTTGGGGGTGCAGAGTGCACCGGCTGCAAACAGACATGTCAGTGAGGCACCATCATGAGGCCGGACCACATTTTCCATCTTCACGATCACTACCGGCCCCAGCCTCTGGGCCTCTGAACAGCATAGCGAGTAGGAGGCAGGAGATGAAGCTTGAGCTTCCTGGAGCCTCCCAGTCTCAGGTCCAAGGCCTGGGGGTTCCCACTGCTCAGACCAGACTGCGATGCCCAAAGAAGTAGGGTTATAGGAGTCACCAACCCATAGGGAGGGGCCCAGCTCTGAGGCAGTGGGAACAGAAAGCTGCATTCTAGTTCTCCTGACCAGCGTTGCCCCTGTACTCTATCCCTTGGTTTCAGACACCACAGCATCCTGGGCAGACAGTGAGCCCCAGGCAGCACCCTTGAACTACTTCCTGTCTGCAACTCTGGCTCAGTCTCTTGAGCTTTGTTCCTCTTGTGAGTCCGCAGTTCCCAGAGCAGGGTTATCTGCTCCTCTGCCTCCCTAGGGAGGCACTCAAGTTACATTCCATTTCTCAGGGTCCAGGGGGCAGAGGGCTCTTCTCTGCCAGGAGCCCAAGATCCAAAACAGGAAGGCCTTTCCCTGAGGTCACATAGCTGCTCTGAGCTCCGGTCCCCAGTGCCCCCACCTCTGGCTCTCGTAGACACTAAGCGACCAGTAGTTATCCTCTACACTTGACTTCCCCAGACTGAGTTCACCAGGGAGGAGGGTCAAGTCCTAATTCCCCACTTCCTCTGTACCCAGAGCTTCCTCAGAGTCATGGGGCCCAGCAGAGCCAGCTAGGGAAAACCCACAAACAGAGCCCCCCCTCACCTGTATAGGGGGTTGTTGACGAGCCTTCGGAGTGCTGTGGAAAAGGGCGCAGCCTCCCCGTGCACAACCAGTCCTGGGGTCTCCATGGGTGGGGTAGGGCAGGGGAGTGAGCAGGAGGAACAGCCTAGGAGGCCTGTTGTCTGCTGGTCTGTGGGAGGCGGTAGGTGGAAGGAGCAGGAGGCCTGGTTGAGCCCTAAAGCTGGTGAGGAGCTAGAAAGGCCCGAGAGGGAGGGGCAAGAGCTTGGGAAGCCTGTTTGCTGAGAAGCTAAAGTTTAGGAATGAGGCAGGAGGCCCAGGTTCCTGAAGGCATCAGAGGCCAGTGGAGGAGGCCAGAGGCTTGGCTTGGGGATGGGGACTCAGGGAGGGGACCAAGAGACGCCAAGGTAGAGCGGACTGGACTCGGGAGGAGAGGCTGGCTGCGGATGAGGCCCCAGCTGGGAGCCTGCCCAGGCAGCGCTGGGGTGGGAAGCCTGTGGGTTTCCACGGAAACTAGAGCCCAGCCAGAGACGAGGCCCCGCCCAGCTCCCACAGGCCCAGCGAAAACTTCAGCCCTAGAGGGGCCCTAAGCAGAGTCGGAGGGTCTTGGCACCCTGGCCCCTGCCTGTCCTGGGTTCAGAGTTCAAACTCCCTGACTCCTCCCACCCTCCCCCCAACAGGCACACAGGGTCAAGATCGGGCTAGCCAGACCTGGGGAACCCCCCTCAGCGGGGAAAGTCCTTGTCCCTATGGACCGTTTTCAGGGCCCAGACCTGGCTTGTTTGGGAGGTGGCAGTCCTGTCGCTCCCAGAGGGGGGTCAGGTGAGGAGGTGTCACCTCTGACAGAGGAGTCATGGTCTCTGGCATCCCTGAAATACAACCGAAGGGGGGTGGGGGCGGCAATCTGGGCAGTAGGGCACACAAGAGGTGTGGACAGCTGGGGACAAGCCCCAGGGCGCTGAGGTCAGCAGGGTGCACTTAGGAGTGGAGTCACCACTGTTGCATCAGGCCTGTGTTCGGATGGGTCTTCCTTCCCCCCTCCCCCAGCCCTGAACTGAGGAAGTCATCCAAGCCACACCCTAGCTCTGCACAGGGAACGGAAACGTTTGCCCTAGTTGAGGCTGACGGGGAGATGACAGGGCCGGGACACGCTCCTTCCCGTAGGCCCAGGTCCGGATTTCTGAGGGGCCTCCCCCACAGCCTCAGGGTTTCCCCATATCCCAGGCCCTCTGAGACTTGCTTACAAGTAGAGAGCCAGTCTTCACAAGGGGGAAATGGACAGTGGCTCAAGAGCTCTGGGGTAGGGGGACACCAATCTGACCAGAGCCCCTCTCTACATCTGCCCCTTCAGTCATACTTGTATGCCCTAGGGCTCTAAGCCCCCGCTGATCCCTCTCCCCTGATGACTCAGTCACCCGGCACGGCACGTAGGAACACTCCCAGGTTAAGCCAGAGCCAGGGCGGGAAAGTGGGAGCCAGGAAGAGGGGAGTGCTTGCCCAGCAACCCATGGCAACTCCACAACAAAGGCAAGGGGCCCTTAACCTCCCACCTGCCAGCCAGGCCAGCTGGGCAAGGGCTGTTAGGAGAGAGCTTGGAGGCCAAAGGCTACAGGTGACTCAGGTGTCTGAGGAGTTTCGGGAGAAGAGGGCAGCCATCCCAGAATTGATTCTGGAGGTAGGGCCAGAAGCCAAAAGCAGAGAGTGGAAGGACCATCCTGAGTCACCTGGCCCCAGCTGCAGCCAGTTGTAGGGATCTTTGTGCCAGCCACCTTAAGAGCAGGTAGGAGTGGAGGATGGCTGGATTCAAGACTCACAGAGCTAGAAGGATCTGTGGGGGTTGAAGGAGCTGGGTCTGTCTGTCCCTCCCTCTGGTCAGGGGGTGGAGGCGCCACTCTCTAGGCTGAGACAGAGGGCAGATACATCTCCCCCTTCTGCTGGTGAAGTCAGGTGGAAGGGAGAAAAGGTGTACTTCGAGCTCATTTAACTAACCTCCATAGGAAAGTGGAGCTCAGGGGGCAGGGACAGCAAGATAGTCTGAGCAGCATCTCTCCTCTTATTGTGTCCCTAACAGCCCTTAACCCTCTAAGCACCTAGGAATCCACGCAGCCCCGGACTATTTGATTCACCTGTCCCCCAAAAAATCAGGTAAGAAGGGATTAGGGGGTAAAAACTCTTAAGTAAGAGACGGGATGGTGTACAGAGACGGCCAGTGAGGGCCATCCCGTCCAAGCGTGGGTCTTCCAGCCGGCAGGTCCATGGCTGGCAGGCCTGTGCCCTCTGGACGCCAGGAGGAGGAGACTTCCAAAGACCATGGGCTGAAACTATCACCAGCGTGGCCTCCAGGCCGTCTGCCCAGCATCGATGAGACCCGACCAGAGGGCTCAGGCCTGGCCTCCCGCCGTGGCTCCGTGCTAGGTCCGACCTCGTCCTTTTTGCGCTGCAACTCGCTGGCCGGGCCAGGCGCAGGTCTTGGGGGTCGGCGCCCATCCCTGGGCCCCCTGCCCCCTCTAGGCTCGCGGGTCAGCTTCTCTGGCTTACCCCTGGCGGCCGCCCGCTGGGCAGAACCCTCGTACCGCACGGAGCCGGCGCCAGGGGAGCGCTGGGAGGCCGCGCGCGCACAGTGGGCCCTGGAAGCGGCGTTGCAGGCAGGATTGCGCGACGCGTGCTACTCCGGCGCCGAGGCCGGGCGGCTGGCGCGGGAGCTGTGCGAGCTGGTGCGCGTGCGCCTGCGCGAGCTCAGCCCGCCGCGCTACAAACTGGTGTGCAGCGTGGTGCTGGGGCCGCGCGCCGGGCAGGGCGTGCGCGTGGTCAGCCGCGCGCTCTGGGACGCGGCGCGCGACGGGCTGGCCTCGGCTGCCATCACCAATACCTCCCTCTTCTCCGTGGCCACGGTCCACGGGCTCTACTGCGAGTGAGGACTCCCCCGAGTTTTGCAAAAACGGTTTATTATACCAGGAGGAGGCCCTCCCTGGGGCTCACATCCCAATAAATAAATGTCTGTCAATAAATAAAAGTGGTCCATAAATAACGCCCCCTAGCGGGGGGCTAAGGCTCAGGCTTTTCTTGGAGAAGGGGTAGGAGGCCGCCTCCAACCCCAGTAAAGCTGGTCCCTGATTCCCTGGGGGATTCGGCCCAGAGCCCCCAGTGAGGCACCAAAGGAACAGGGAGGGCCACAAAGGCAAGGGCCAGAGCCTTACAGGCACAGGCATCAGGCCTGAGGGCTTGGGCGGTGGCCGGCCCCGCAGGTTGGGGCCTAGACGGGGCAGCGGTCCCGGAGCAGGCGCAGAGCATAGCGGAGCCGCTGCCTCAGGTCTGGGGAGCAGCCCAGCTGCTGAAGGTGGGAAGCGAGGTAAGTACAAGCACTGCGATTGCGGGCCACAAAAGTCACAAGGAGGGGCTCCCAGCCACTGAGGATCAGCTTGGTGTGGTCTCCGTAGAAGTTCACCTGTGCGCAGGAGGGTGGCACTGATCAGGGCCTAAGGCCCAGATCGTTTCCTCCCCAGCACCCTGGACCTCCCAGACCTTACCCCCAACTCCAAGAGGAGCTCTTACCTGGATGGTGCCATCACTAAAGAGCATGAGTAGGGCCTGATCAGTCTTGACCCACTGTAGCAGGAGTGGGGGGACAGGCACCTCCACCTCTTCCACACTGGGCAGATCTCCACCCTGGGAGCAGGGGCAGGTCAATTGTCTGACGTGAGTCAGTCCTCTCTCCATTCATGTCTCCCTTAGAGGTTCAGCTTCTAGCTTCAGCACCCACCCCCTCGCCCACCCGCCCCCAAAGGGGAACAGAAAGGGATCAGGATGTGTTCATCCTCAACGTGCCCCACCCCAGTCCACAAACCTTCATGAGGCGCTGCTCCATGTAGGAGGCGAAATACCTCAGGACACCCAGCTGAGGCTGCAGGGCCCGAGGCACAGCACCCACAGAGAAGGAGAAGTGCTTGGTGCTGGTGGGGTCGTAGTGCACAGTCCTGGAGGGGAGGAGACGGAGACAGAAGTCAGACGGAGCCCTGTACCCACGCCACTCCCCTGAGAGACTGCAGGTCCGGGAGCCCAGGAGCACACACCAAGGTACAGCCCTGCTGAGTACAGTGGGCTGGATACAAGACACCCCATGACACCACTTACTTTTTGTTGGCTGACAGGGCCATGTGTGTGCCATTGTTGAAGAGCACAGCCACACGGCGGCTGGACAGTTGATACCCAAAGCCAAACTTGTTGGAATAGTCAACCCACTTGCTGACCCACACCAGAGGCTCTGGCTGGGCCAGGGGAGCGGGGTTCTGTTCAGCTGTCATGGAAGAGGAAGGAATGAGGACCTGTTCCTGGCCTCCCAGTCAAAGAACTCCCACCACCATTCACATACGCCAGACCCCAGCCTCACCTGGGGACATGAAGGCCAGGCAGTTTCTCAGAGCACAGAGGGCTGACTCCACCACTGTGGCCACAGTCAGACCTTCTTCGAAACCTGAAGGGAACAGGGCACTGAGAATTAGGCAATAGTCCCCCAGGTCCTAGACAGTGACTCTCCACCCACTCCTTCCCTCTGGGCCTGGTCTCAGGTCCAGCAACCTCTAGCACCCTTCACCCTCCCGGTGGCTCACCATCTCCACTGCTCGCCAGTGTCCCACGGGGTGAACTGTCTTCAGGTGCTGTCTCTACCAGGCTGACGGGGGCTGGACCTGAAGCTGCCGGAGCCTGGAGGGTTGGGTGGAGAAAGGGAGTGAGATAGGCCCTGAAATCCAAATCCTTGAGAGTCCATGGCCCAGCCCTGCCCTGGCACCTGGGGCACCCCAGGTCAGCCCTGCCTGGCTGATGAGACACAGCCAATTAGGCCACCACGAGGCTAGATGCTTCATCAGCCCCTTTTATCCCAGGCTTCCCACAGCTGCTAGGGTGGGGGTGAGTCAGGGGAACATTGTCCACGTGAGCACCTCACCTTGGGCCTGGCATCCTGATGGCCAATGGACATCCGAGTGAGGCTGTTCACCAAACAGGAGACTTCGTCCCGCTCCTCGGGATGGTTCTTATCTGGGTGGGGCGAGATAGAACCCTCAGAATCCTGTCCAGCCCCCCTGCTTCCCGCAGGGATGATACTGTTAGGCATACCCATGTGCCTGTGTAACACATGCTCTCCCCAGGGGTCCCCAGGGACTCAGACTCACACCCTCACATGTACTTGACAAGCCCCCTGCTGCTCTGTACCCTCAAAACCACTGACATCCCAGACTCACTCTTACTCTTCTTCCTCCCAAATAGGCTCTTGGTAACTTTGACAAACAGAATCCTAGCTGGGTTAAGGGGTGTCAGGTCTGGGACTGTCACACAGCTGCTGACAGGGAGCCGGTAGGGGGTGTAGCCCTGAGGAGAGAAGGCATGTGAGCAGAGAAGAGCAGCCCAGGGGTCCTGTCACCCGCTCCCATTCAATCCCCTGGGAATCCGCAAACCGGACATGTCTGGGGGGCCACAAACCTTGGTAAAGAAGTTGTGGCGCAGGATCTGGTCAATTGAGGGGCGGTCTTGGGGTGAGGCTCGAAGGATGGTGGCCAGGAGCTGCCGGGCAGGCAGTGAGAGGCTGGCAGGCAATGTGTAGTGAACCTGTTTGATGCAGCGGTATGTCTCCTTCAGGTCAACTGTCTCAAAGGGGGGGCTCCCACATAGCAGTGTGTACCTGTGGGGCAGAGAAAGGGGGTCAGGAGTAAACTGGAACATATGCTCCCCTGGGTACCCCCTGTGTGCACATGACCCTGGGACTCACATGACACAGCCCAGGGACCACACATCTGCCTCAGGGCCGTGGCCCTGTCTCTGCAGCACTTCTGGGGCCACATAGTTGGGGGTGCCACAGATGGTCCTGAAAGGGGGTAGGGAAGAGCAGAGGGCAAGGTTCAGAAGCAGCCTGGCTGGCCCCTCATCCCTGCCCCCACTGTGAGTCCAGACAAAGCAGCTGCCTGTCACCAAAGGCCAGAGAACTCCTGCTTGTTCTGAGACAATGGATGCCGGGGATGGCAGCTGAGTCCCTGCCCACCCGCCTGGCCCAGCTGCTCAGCTGCTCTGCAGGACAGGGGGAGGCCCTGACCCCCAACCCAGCCCCCTCCTCCAGGGTCAACAGAGGGTCCATCACTGATCCCTTCCTCCTTCCCCCACTTCCGTCTGTCAGACACCCATACAGGCTGTCACCTCCTATGGTCTGTGCCACACACACCAACACCAGCTGTCACGTCCCCCATAAACACTCAACTACCACACATGCTATCTGTTTTACACCCAGTCTTCATGGCCACAGCAGGTTATCGTGACACACGGGGTGTCATGTCCCACCATCCCTACACTCTCAGTCCGTCTCACACACTCTTATGTCACCGTCCACATTCACACACAGGATCAGTCATACACCTCCAAGAATCCTTACACCCATCTGTCTCAGGGACTAAACACACAGAGGACCCACAGCCTCTCCATCATTCCCATTCACCCAGGTTGCCACTGCCACCTTCACACACACACACACACACAGCCCATCATCCTTTCCCATCTGTCACACAGACACATCAGGCAGTCATTGTGCCTCCCACATACATATTTAGTGTCTGTCACACACGTCATCTGTGTCACACAGACTGTGGCCACCCCCCTCCTCAAACACTCACTTCTTCCTATGCTCTGGGGGCTCCAACCGGGTTGCCAGCCCAAAATCCCCCATCTTCAGTTCCATGTTCTCAGTGATAAAAAAATTTCCTGGACCGGGGTAGAGAAATGTGTCAGACGCCTTTTTCTCTGCCTCCCCAACCCCCCATCCTGTTGGCCCAGGAGTCTCACCCAGCTTGAGGTCCCGGTGCAAGATGCCCCGCTGGTGCAAGTACTTGAGTCCAGAAAGGATCTGCCGAAGGTAGTAGCGCACTTCTGGCTCCAACAGGGTGTGCCGGGCCTTCCAGATGTGGGCCAGGGACTGCAGAGAGCCACTGCCTCAGCCCTTGGTCTGCCCTCCCGGATCCTCCCTCCATTTGTGCTTGCTGAGGAAGAGCAGGCCTCCAACTTTGGGTCTTAAGGTCCCCATTCCCTCCCCCACCTCCATCACCATCCCTCACCTTTCGGCTGCAGAGCTCCAGGAAAATGTATATGTTGTCAGCATCCTCAAAGTGGTGCGAGAAACGCACAATGTGGCGGTGCTGCAGGCCGCGGTGCAGCTCAATCTCGTTTAGGATCTGCAATGGGGACGCGGGGTTGTCATCCGCCAAGGGCTCCCACGCCACTGTCCCCCACCCCACCCGTCGTTTGCTGGGACTGGGGCTCACCTTCTCGCGCTGATGCGGCTTGGTTATGCGACTCTGCGAGATGACTTTGACCGCGTAGGCATTGCCGGTCTCTGTGTCAGTGGCCTCGTAGCAGCGGGCGAAGCCCCCCTATAAGGAGGGGGCATCAGGCAGGGCGCTCCACGGGAGCGCCAGGGCAGGCCAGCAGAGGTTCCCGCGCCGAGGCCAAACGCCCCTGCCACGCCCCGCGCGGGCAAAGAGGCCGGCAGGGTCCCCCTCCACCCTCGCTGACACCACCCCCCAGCTCACCTTGCCCAAAAGGCGGCCTTTGAAGTAGGTGCGGCCGCTGCGCGGGTCAGTGATGAGGCGCCCAGGGTCCGGCGCCAGCGGCCCGACCAGCACCTCCAGCTCAGGTCCCGGCATGGGACTCCCAGGAGGTCCGGGCCCGGCGGGGGGCGCTGGCGGGGCGGCAGCACGCGGGAAGGGGCGCGGGGACAGGAAGCCGGCCGCGGGCTCCATGAGGGCGGTGCGGCGCAGCGCGGGCCCGGCTAATTCTGGCTTCCGCCAGGCCGCGACAGCGCGTGGCCCTGGCTGGATTTGCTACGCGGCGCTCGCGCCCGAGAGAGCCCAGCGTTTTTATCAATGAACGCCTGCCCCCTCCCTGGCGTCTCGTCATTAAGAGCCCGCCCCCTTCCTGGAGGCGAGTCACCAAGAAGCCACGCCCTTCCTCAGGCCTTACGTCATCAAGAAGCTCCGCCTCCCACCCATGCACCCGAGGCCCAGCTTCCTGCTCCAGCCTTGAAGACGCAGCCATACAGCTAGTCACCATGCGGGTGGCCATCAGGATGTAGGAGCCAGCTGTGTCCCTGGTTCCCTACCTCGCCCTGGTGACTGAGAGTCCCTCTAATGGGGGTCCTCTTTTCCCCCATCCTTGGGGGCTTATGCTGAGGTCCGAGGGGGCCTGGACATCTGGGGAATCTCCCCGGCAACTAGATGGACTAGCGTTCCAGCCTGGAGGACAGAGGCAGGGGCGGCGCTCGCTTTTGCCTGAGCTTGTCACCAACACTCCCCCTTAAGTGCGCGGGAATTTGCGCGCACTGGCACTGGCCACACCCTTGGCCAAAGCCCCCAGGCTCAGGCCAGTGCTGCCCCCCTTAGGGCCTGAAAGGAATTGCACGCGCCCAGCTGGGCTTGCCTGGCGTGGGGAGGAGCGTGGAGACCTGGGCTCCTATGCTGAGTTTTGGGGTCAAACAGCCTGGCATTCAAGGCTTTTGACATGAACCAGGCCACATCTTCCGCTACCCACATCCACACCTTTGAAGGGCAGATCTCAGGTTCTGGAGGGGTGCCTATTCCCTTTCCCTGAAAACATCCACTGGCCTGGCTCAACAGCCAGAGGCCAGAAAGTGAGGAATGGGAATTGTATTTTCTCAAATCTAGCAATAGACAATTGGGCAGGTGGTCCCCGGGCCAACTGAACCCCTAAATCTCTGGTCCATGCCCACTGTTCCCAGGGCCAGAGACAGAGAGGTGGGGACTTTTTTTAAAATTTACTTTATTTGAAGTATAGTTGATTTACCATGTTGTGTTAATTTCTACTGTACAGCAAAGTGATTCAGTTATACATCTATATTAATTCTTTTTCATATTTTTTCCATTATGGTTTATCACAGGATATTGAGTATAGTTCCCTGTGCTCTACAGTAGGACCTTATTGTTTATCCATTCTATATAAAATAGTTTGCATCTGCTAATCCCGAACTCCCAATCCATCCCTCCCCCATGCCCTCTCCCCCTTGGCAACCACAAGTCTGTTTTCTATGTCTGTGAGTCTGTTTCTGTTTCGTAGATAAGTTTATTTGTGTCACATTTTACTTTTTTTTTTTTTAAAGTATTTATTTATTTATTTTTATTTTATGGCTGTGTTGGGTCTTCGTTTCTGTGCGAGGGCTTTCTCTAGTTGTGGCAAGCGGCAAGCGGGGACCACTCTTCATCGCGGTGCGCGGTCCTCTCACCATCGCGGCCTCTCCTTGCGGAGCACAGGCTCCAGACGCGCAGGCTCAGTAATTGTGGCTCACGGGCCCAGCCGCTCCGCGGCACGTGGGATCTTCCCAGACCAGGGCTCGAACCCGCGTCCCCTGCATTGGCAGGCAGACTCTCAACCACTGCGCCACCAGGGAAGCCCTGTGTCACATTTTAGATTCCACATATAAGTGATCTCATATGGTATTTGTCTTAATCTTTTTGACTTACTTCACTTGGATTGATAATCTCTAGTTTCATCCATGTTGCTGCAAATGGCATTATTTCATTCTTTTTTATGGCTGAGTAGTATTGCACTCTATATACGTACCATGTCTTCTCTTTCCATTCATCTGTCAATGGACATTTAGGTTGTTTCCATGTCTTGGCTATTGTAAATAGTGCTGCAGTGAACATTGGGGTGCATGTGTCTTTTCTTTTTTAAAAAAAATTAATTAATTAATTAATTAAATTAATTTTTGGCTGCATTGGGTCTTCGTTGCTGCGCATGGGCTTTCTCTAGTTGCGGCAAGCAAGGGCTACTCTTCGTTGCAGTGCGTGGGCTTCTCATCGCAGTGGCTTCTCTTGTTGCAGAGCGCGGGCTCTAGGTGTGCGGCCTTAGTAGTTGCAGTGCGTGGGCTCAGTAGTTGTTGCGCACAGGCTTAGTTGCTCCGTGGCATGTGGAATCTTCCCAGACCAGGGCTCGAACCCGTGTCGCTTGCATTGGCAGGCGGATTCTTAACCACTGCCCCACCAGGGAAGTCCCGCATGTGTCTTTTCGAATTACAGTTTTCTCTGGATATGTGCCCAGGAGTGGGATTGCAGGATCATATAGCAACTCTATTTTAGTTTTTCGAGGAAACTCCATACCATTTTCCATAGAGGCTGCACCAATTTACATTCCCACCAACAGTGTAGGAGGGTTCTCTTTTCTCCACAGCCTCTCCAGCATTTGTTATTTGTAGACTTTTAAATGATGGCCATTCTGACCGGTGTGAGGTGGTAGAGAGATGGGATCTTAACCCCTCTGAATCCCAGGATCACAGGCTTCTTTCTGGGCTTGTCCTTTCACCTCTCTGTGCTCACTCTGCACCATCCAATCAATTATTAACCTGTTCAGTCCTCAAAGATCTGAGAGCACCTACTAAGTGCCAAGCACTGTATGTATAAGACTGGTCAAGGTTGCAGCCTTCATTTAGTTTACATTCTGCTTGATGGAAACAGATAATAGGCAAGTATATAAACAAGGTAGCTGCAGGCTGTGAAAAGTGCTGTGAAGGAAGTAAACAGAGGAGCAACCAAAGAGCTTACATTAGAAAGAGTAGCCAGGAAATCCAACAAATATTTATTGAGTACCCAGTTCCTGTCAGTTTTATCTTCCAAATATCTCTGAAATCTATGCACTTTGCTCCATCTTCCCCAAGCACCCTAATCTGGGTCACAGTCTCTCAGGTTGGGATTATTGCTACAGCACCTTGTTGGTCTCCCTGCCTTTAGTCTCATCTCCATTTCAACCTCTTGCCATATGGATATCCCACCCAGTCCCTCAGCAGGCCCACAAGAGCCTGCTTCTCTCGCCTTGCTCTCCATGTCCCCTGAATGGAGAACCAAACCAGCCAGAGAGGTGGAGAAATATTAGTAGTTCAGATGAGTGAGGGGGAGAGGGGAATGGGGGTGGGCAGGAAGGCCTTAAGTGCCATACTCTGGAGTTTGGTCTTTATTCTACAGGTCAGCAGTTTTCTAGGGGAGTAGATGGTAGAGGTGAGGCCAGAAAAAGCAAATCCACAGGGGAAATGGGGCTGAGGCATGTATAGTTTGATAAGGCATATTTGATATTGCAATTTTAAAAATTTATTTATTTATTTATTTATTTTTTGGCTGTGTTGGGTCTTTGTTGCTGTGCTTTCTCTAGTTGCAGCGAGCACGGGCTACTCTTCGTTGCGGTGCACGTGCTTCTCATTGCGGTGGCTTCTCGTTGCGGAGCACGGGCTCTAAGTGCGTGGGCTTCAGTAGCTGTGGCACGCAGCGTCAGTAGTTGTGGCTCGCAGGCTCTAGAGCACAGGCTCAGTAGTTGTGGCGCACGGGCTTAGTTGCTCCGCAGCATGTAGAATCTTCCCAGACCAGGGCTCGAACCCGTGTCCCCTCCATTGGCAGGCGGATTCTTCCCTGCGCCACCAGGGAAGTCCCGATATTGCAATTTTATATTTGGAAAATAAAGCAAAATGTCTTTGTATGAGTTTTCTAGGGTTGTCATAACAAAATACTACAGACTAGGTGGCTTAAACAACAGAAGTTTATTTTCTCACACTTCTGGAGGCTGGAAGGTCAAGATCAAGGTATTGACAAGGTTGACTTCCTCTGAGGCCTCTTTCTTGGTTTGTAGATGGCGGCAGTCTCCCTCTGACCTCACATGATCTTTTTTGGAGCCCCACCCCCCACCCCCGCCCTGTGCATCGCGGCATGTGGCATCTTAGTTCCCAGACCAGGATGGAACCCACACCCGCTGCCGTGGAAGCGCAGAGTCTTGTCTGGACCACCAGGGAAGTCCCACATGATCTTTTTCTGTGTGTCCTAATCGTTTCATCTCTTAAAGACATCAGTCAGATCAGATTAGGGTCTACCTAAGGACCTCATTTTAACTTGACCTTTTTAAAGGCCCTATCTCCAAATATAGTCACAATCTAAGGTACTGGGGGTTAGGAGAAGTCAAAGCTCCATCCATCTTAGGTTTTCATACAGGACTCTTTTTTTTTTTCAGTTTTGTATTTTTTATTAGTAGGCTTTATTTTTTAGAACAGTTTTAGATTTTTCAGAAAAATTGAGCAGATAGTACAGAGAGTTGTCGTATACTTCCCCCTGCCCCCGCCCCCACACACACAGAATTTCCCCTATTATTATCATCTCACATTAGTTGGTACATTTCTTACAGTAACTCTTCAGTGGTTTCCCATTGCTCTGAGAATGAAATCTAGAATCCTTGCAACCGTCTATAAAGTTCCCCATAATCAGGCCCTGCCTAACTCTCTAAACAATCTCCTCTTGTCTACTTTGCTCCAGCCAGGCCTTCTCTTTCTTCCTCACACATAATAGAACTGTTCTTACCTCTGGACCATTGCACATTTATTCCCTCTGCCTGGAATACTTTCCCCCTAGTCTTTACTTATTACTCATTCATTCTCATCTTTTCTGGCTTAACTCACATGTCACCTCCTCAGAGAGGTCTCCCCAACCACATTACCTAAAGTTGGATTCCCTCAACAAATTAACCCATACAGGACTCTTCAACAAAGAGATTAACAAGAACAATACAAAAAACAAAAAGCAAGTTTATTAACACGTAGAGCTTATGTATACATGGGAGATATCCAGGGAAAAATGGATAACTCTCCCATGTGGCTTAGAATTTAGGCTTAAATACCATCTGAGTAGGCTTTCCTGCTGGCACAGTGGTTAAGAATCTGCCTGCCAATGCAGGGGACACGGGTTCAAGCCCTGGCTGGGGAAGACGCCACATGCTGCGAAGCAACTAAGCCCGCGAGCCACAACTACTGAGCCTACGTGCCACAGCTACTGAAGCCCACACGCCTAGAGCCTGTGCTCTGCAACAAGAGAAGCCACCGCAATGAGAAGCCCGTGCACTGCAACGAAGAGTAGCCCCCACTCGCTGCAACTAGAGAAAGTCTGTGTGCAGCAACGAACACCCAACGCAGCCAAAAATAAAATAAATAAATTTTTAAAAATAAGTAACATCTGAGTAGAGAAAGGGGGAGGGGAATGTAGGCTTCTTAGGGGAGAGTAAATAATTTCTAGGAGAGATGAATGGGCCCTTAGAAGAATGAATGGGAGGTATGATAGTTTATGACAAAAGTGGACTGGATATGATATAGAATTCTAATTTCCTCTCCTGTGATATGAGATGAAACTCCCAGGAAGGGGATTTATGACCATTGAGTTCCTTTTGGAGGCTCTGTGTCTTTAGGCAGATAAGAGGAGTTCAGAGAAAGCCTCTCCCTGCATTTGCTGTTTTTCAAGTGCCTACAGCTCAAAATAATCAGTATGCCAGAGTGGCATATTTTGGGGTGGCATATTCTGTTACCATCACTGGCTCCTCCCCTTGGGAGGTTAACAAGGTTCCTGAGCCCTCCTTCGGGAGCCAGGGCATCAGGAGGACATCCTCCTGATGCTGTAACTGGAGGGGCTGGCAGCCTGTTCTGCCTCCTCCCTCAGTGTAACATATGCTGCCATTAAGGGATCTTATGCACCTGCCACATACCAGGCATGGAGCTAAGCATTTATCTTCTGGACTGCTCACAGTAACCTTATGATGTGGATGTGATTATTATCCCCATTTCACAGGTGAGGAAACCGAGGCTCATGGGGCTAAGCCTCTTGCCCAAGGTCATATGCAGCTACCAAGGGGCAGAGCCAAGATCTGAACCCAAGATGTCTGACTCCACTATTCATCATTGCCTGACTTTTTCTTTTTTTTTTGGCTGCGTGGTATGTGGGATCTTAGTTCCCCAACCAGGGATCGAACCCGTGCCCCCTGCAGTGGAAGCACGGAGTCCTGGACTGCCAGGACTGCCAGGAAATTCCCCTGCCTGAGTTTTCTCAGAGCCATAGTTCTCTGACCTTGCATCTGTCCTCCTATACTACTCCATGTCTCCCTGTCCCTCTTACTAGTGCCCTTTCTCCTCCCCCCAAGACTCTCACAACCCCTGCCCAAGCTGAGGTTTTTCTGAGCTCTCTGGGTCTCCATCCCCCAGAGGATGCTCTCAGGCCCACTGCTAGTTGAGCACGTATCCCACACTCCTTGCCCCTTGGCAGCTCATAGTCAGAATCTCTTGACAGTATCAGGTCATAGAGGTCAAGGGAGTCTTTCAAGAATGAAAGATACCAAGTAAGGTTAGGACTCAGGAGGGGCCTACTGGATTCAGCAATAAGGAGATCTCAGGTGTCCTTGGTGGTGGCAGAGGTGGAAGTAAAAGAGCTGGACCAAAAAGAAGAGAGATGCTAATAGCTACAGTAGCATTTCATGCTTACCAAGCGCTTTATAAATATTAATTCATTTAATAGTCACAACAACTCTGTGAGATAGATACTATCATTCGGTTTCCCCAAGGGGAAATTAAGGACAGAGAGGTTAAACAGTTTGCTCAAGGTCAAGGTCACAAAGGTAGTGCACAGTGAAGTCCGGATTTAAAAATCTGGGCGGTCTGGCTCCAGACTCCATGCTGTAAACTGCCAAGTCATATATACAGCTCTCGGCTGTGACGAGGGGAGTGGGCATTGGTGGTTAGGACTGGAAGAGAAGGAGAGGCAAGAGCCAGAGGAGGATAAAGAAGGGTGGGGAAAATGATTTACAGGTGGAGTGGTTCCCTCTCCTGGACCATAAACCAAAGGGACCTGACAGCAGCTGGGAAGGGAGATAAAGTGACTGAGGAAGGAGGGGCTGGGTGGGGCCTGGGGACTGCTCCCTCCTGGGGCAAGCCTTCAGGTTCTGTACCTTTACCCACAGCTCTGTGGGAAATTCACAGCCCAGGGATCCAGAGAGTTGGTAACAGGCAGATGTGAGGGGGCCTCAGATGGGGATGGGGGCTGAGGACTGAAATGCAGCCAGCTGGGCTACCCTCAGGGAGCACTGTCAGAGAGAAGCTACCAGGACTTCAGGGCCTGAGCTCCCCCAGTCCCAGGGCCTGGCTTCCCAGGTACCAGAGACTCTTTAAGTGGTAAGCAGCCCAGAATGCTCTAGAAAAGCCACAGATCAGAGCTTGGGAAGGGGCTGCACGGCCAAGATAGCTGAGGCCCCAGAGCTGGTATCTTGCCCTTCCCAGGTCAGGTCCTGGGTCTTCCAGACCTCCAGGACACACACATGGAGTCCTGTTCTTTCCACATATGGACATCTCACCTGGGCCCTGGAAGGAGAACATAACTTGTCAGGCCATGAGTTGACTTCCAGACCTTGCTCATCCAGGGAGTTTCTTATAAAAAGTGGGGAGGGGGACCCCTCAGGTTAAAAGATACATGCACCCCAATGTTCATTGCAGCCCTATTTACAATAGCCAAGACATGGAAGCAATGTCCATCGACAGAGGACTGGATAAAGATGTATTACATACATAAAATGGAATATTACTCAGCCATAAAAAAGAATGAAATAATGCCATTTGCAGCCACATGGATAGACCTAGAGATTGTCATACTGAGTGAAGTCAGACACAGAAAGACAAATATCATATGATATCGCTTATATGTGGAATCTAAAAAAGGGTACGAATTAACTTAGTTACAAAACAGAAGTAGAGTCACAGATGTAGAAAACCAAGGGGATGGGGGGGGTTAAAATTGGGAGATTGGGATTGACATAGACACACTACTATATATAAAATAGATAACTAATAAGAACCTACTGTATAACACAGGGAACTCCTCAATTCTCTGTAATGGCCTATATGGGAAAAGAATCTAAAAAAGAGTGGATATATGTATAACTGATTCACTTTGCTGTACAGCAAAAAATAACACAATATTGTAAATCAACTATACTCCAATAAAAATTTTAAAAATAAAATAAAAAGAAAGGAAAGAAAGAGAAAAGAAAAGAAAAGCCTGCCTGGGTTCAAGTCCTCCCCAGCTTTACTGAGATGAATCAGATGCAATCCTGTCCTCAAGGGTCTCATGGGCTGGAGGGGAGATCTCTGTGTAGATGGATTATAGGCCAGTATGATTAACTGATGCAAGAAAGGACCTCAAAGGAGCAGTGAAAAGGAGTGAGGCCAGAGGCTGGTGATGGCAGGTGGAAGTGGGGGGCATCTCAGAGGCCTTATACCCAGATTAAAAGCCAGGCCTGGCACTGTTTGGCTCGGGGACAGGCAGGACAGGCATCAGGGGAAAGGTCTCTGACTCTGTCTCTGCAGGATTGTCTGGTTCTGGGATGCAAACAGTGGATGGACCAGTAGGTGGCAACCAAAGGGAAAAGACTTGGCTTTTCATGGTAACAGCCACCCAGGATAAATGCCTGCATGCTCCAGGCTCCAGGCATTGTTTCTCTGAATATTACCAACTGCCCTGTGAGGAAGGAGTTATTGATCCTGTTTTGCAGAGGAGGAAACTGAGGTTCAGAGAAATTAGGTATCTTGGACAAGGTTACAGAGAGCTAGAATTCAAACCCAAGTTTGTCTGACTCTCCAGCTTGTGCTCCTAACCACCTCTCCATGCTTCCTCTCTTCAGAAAACACTTGCATTGAGAACCAGCTCACAGTGTGGGGGAAGGAGCTTCCCAGGACAGGTCAGAGGTTTGATGTAGTGGTGTTTGGCACAGTGCCTGTCACTTAGTCAGTGCTCTGCGATCAGCAGCTGTTATAACACTTAATCATGCATCTGTCTTCTCACCTGGAGCTGGGACAGTAATTCCTGTCACCCTGGCTTCAAGGACATGGTGTGAACTGTGGGGTCAATGATAATGGCATTTATGACACTCAAAGGCCAGCCCAGCCCTGCAGGCATAGGGAGACACATCCAGTTCCCAGCACCAGGGAAAGCTGGGTGACAGCCTCAATCCATCAACGATAACCTCAGTCCAGCCAAACTTTATGGGCCCAGGAGGTACTTAAGTGCTGTGGGGTGAAGGTTAGCCCAGTTCCCCTTCCTCAGCACAGGCTGCCGTCCAGAGCAGGTAAGTAGATGTGGGGTGCGGGTGAGAGTACCCTGGGCCTTGAGAGACCAGCTATCAGCTTCGAGAGCAAGACTCCAAGGTGTGTGGGTCTGGGCTAGAGTTGGATCTCCTGTCCTCAGCAGTTCAGGACCTGGTTACTCCTAGCCCTGCAAGTGGAAGAGGAGCTTGGGGAAGCTTCATGCATGAGAGGGTGTAGACCTCAGCTCGCTCTTGCCCCACCTCATCCTGGTTTGACCCACACACCACTGAGTTCTAGGGGGTGGGGGTGTGCTCTGTCTGCTCTGCAGCTTCCTCCCCCTTGTCTACTGACACAGGGTGAAGGCTGGGGTGGGGGATGACCAGAGTTGAAGGAAGGTTGCCTGGGGATCTAAGGTGGGTGATAAGAAGGCAAGCTAAGGAGAAGGTTTGCTGGGGCAGAAGGACAGCTCTGGGAGCAGCTCTTGTGACCTTCTGCCCCAGGCCCCCAGCACCATGACGGTTTCATACACCCTCAAAGTGGCGGAGGCCCGCTTCGGAGGCTTCTCTGGCTTGCTTCTCCGTTGGAGGGGAAGCATCTACAAGCTCCTCTACAAGGAGTTTCTCCTATTCATCGCCCTGTATGCTCTGCTCAGCATCACCTACCGGTGCGAGGGTGAGGGCAGGGTCTCAGGGCTGGCCTGCGGGTGACTAGGCTACCTACCTCCCTCTAACCCTGGCCTCACGTGACATTCCCCAGCCTGTTGCTGACCCAGGAGCAGAGGCTTGTGTATGCTCAGGTGGCCCGATACTGCAATCGCTCTGCGGAGCTCATCCCCTTGTCCTTTGTACTGGGTAAGTTCAAAGGACCAGGGGTTCTCCCTTGTAGCCTCCTAACCATCTTTCCTGACCTTTGGGTTGGGTTGCTAGCTCTGAGGGTCAGAATTACCCCAGCGGAACCGCCTGGAGGGCAACCAGAGCAGGCTCAGCAGGCATGGGAGCTGCGTGCGGGGTCCAGGATTTCCAGAGGACTAGGCCCTGCCTATCACGTGCTGGACCCTCACTCCAAACAAGGCCCAAGCCACCTGCTGGCTTCACAACCCTCTGGGTACTGGAGGAGAACTGGAGAGAGGTGACACCTCCCTCCCGACCCCCATGTGAAGCAGGGCTCAGAGTTAACCATTGCCTGGACTTGAACCATCACTTCTCTTCTGCTTGAGGAGGTTTGCACTCTTCTTCCTCCCTGCCTGGTTTGGTACATCAGGGAGGGACCAAGAGGAAGAGGCTGTCCCCCTGACAGAGAGGCAGGGCGTTGGAGCCAATGTGTCCTTCCCCCTGCCTTGCTTCCACCTGGCCTGGACCACGTGCTCTGGGTGGGGGCAGGACACGCTGACTCCCGAGCCCTCCATCTTGCTTTCCCGTCCCCCCTACCCATGACGGTGACCAGGTTTCTACGTGACCTTGGTTGTGAACCGCTGGTGGGCCCAGTACACAAGCATCCCGCTGCCGGACCAGCTGATGTGCGTCATCTCGGCCAGCGTGCACGGCGTGGACCAGCGCGGCCGCCTGCTGCGCCGCACCCTCATCCGCTACGCCAACCTGGCGTCGGTACTGGTGCTGCGCTCGGTCAGCACCCGCGTGCTCAAGCGCTTCCCCACCATGGAGCACGTGGTGGACGCAGGTGCGCGGCCCACAGCCAGACGCAGGTGCCGCGCTGGGGAGCCCTGGAGCGGGCGGGACCGGACCTGCCCCGCGGGCCTCCTGGGAGGGGAGGTTTGACCACCAGGGGAAGCTCCAGGGCCCCAAGGCGGTGAGTCCCTGGGGACAAGGATGAGTCTTCATCCCTCTCACTACATCCCTGCAGGTTTCATGTCCCAGGAAGAGAGGAAAAAGTTTGAGAGCCTGAAATCTGACTTCAATAAGTACTGGGTCCCCTGCGTCTGGTTCACCAACCTGGCGGCCCAGGCCCGGAGGGATGGGCGAATCCGTGATGACATTGCTCTCTGCCTGCTCCTGGAAGTGAGTCAGCCTAGGACCAGGCCCATCTGCCCTCCTCCCCCTAGTTTTGCAAACTGGAATAATAATTTTAGTGCTTAACACTTACATGGTGCCAATTATGTACAGCACACTGTTGCAAGTGTGAAGAAATGAGGAAACTGAGGCACAGAGTGAAAAGAAACTTGCTCAAGTCACACAGCTAGTTAGTGGAGCTGGGAATCATCCTCAGACCTGGCTCCAGGCTCTGTCCTTGCAGTTACTTTGCTGAACTGCTTTCCATCACAGTCACTCCAGCCTGACACCTCTGAAAGCAGAATGAGCCTCTAGACCTGGCCCAGGCCTAACGTGTGCTGGGCTCCCGTCCCCTCCCCATTCTTCCTTCCTCGCCTCCACTGACTTCCTCTTCTTGCTGTTCCACCAGGAGCTGAACAAGTACCGGGCCAAGTGCAGCATGCTGTTCCACTATGACTGGATCAGCATCCCCCTCGTCTACACCCAAGTAACTGCCTCTCACCTCCCCAGTCCCAGTGCCTACTGTATGTCCTGTGCTGTGTGACACTGAGAATTAGAGATGGTACCTGCTCTGGGGCAGTTTGGTCCAGTGAGACACTCAACAGCCACAGGCTCATCTTCAAAGCCTCCCTGGACCCCCCACTAAGATGATCCCCTCCTATCTGGTGCTGCCACACCTTGCTACATGTTTTAACTATTATTAGATCTGCCACTGGCCCTCGGGGCACGGGCGGCATTTCTCCCTGCCCCACTTAGCCTGGCTTCCCTTTCTCCAGGTGGTGACCATAGCAGTATACTCCTTCTTTGCCCTCTCCCTGGTTGGCCGCCAGTTCGTGGAGTCAGAGGCAGGGGCCGCGAAACCTCGGGAGCCTCTGGAGCCAGGGCCAGCCCTGGGGGATCTGGACATGTATGTGCCTCTCACCACTCTGCTGCAGTTCTTCTTCTATGCTGGCTGGCTCAAGGTGGGCACTTCGGGTGGTCAAGACACAGGCCCAGGGCCCACCCCAACTCTGGGGTTAGAAAATAGGGCTCTGAGCCCAGAAAACACTCTCATCACCTGCAGGTGGCAGAACAGATCATCAATCCCTTTGGTGAGGATGATGACGACTTTGAAACCAACAAGCTTATAGACCGCAACTTGCAGGTGATTAGGGGTCTGGTGGCAGCTCACTGGCAGTCGGGCTCTCCCTCCCTGCCAGCTCTCAGCCCAGGTATGCAGGAGAGGGGGATCCTTGTGACCCGCTGCCCGCCCCAGGTGTCCCTGCTCTCCGTGGATGACATGTACCAGAACCTGCCTCCTGCGGAGAAGGACCCATATTGGGATGAGGACTCGGCGCAGCCGCCCTACACTGTGGCCACTGTGGCTGAGTCGCTGCGGCCTTCCTTCCTGGGTTCCACCTTCAACCTGCGGTGAGTGGCCCACGAAGGCCCAGGCAGGACCTGAGTCAGCACATGGGCCCCAGTTCCCCACCCACCCTCCGGGATGCCCAGGACTCCTCCCTCCTGCCCCGGGCCCCACTCTGGGGAGCCGGTCCCCCGGCTGCCAGAGGCTCATTCACACCGCCCTCCCACCCGCCTGCAGCGTTAGCGACGACCCTGAGCAGAGCCTGCAGGTGGAGACGTCCCCTGGGCCAGCTGGGCCGGTGACCACCGCACAGACCCCACTGCTCAGCCGCTTCCTGGGCGTAGGAGCGCCCTCGCCAGCCATCAGCCTCCGGAACTTCGGCCGCGTCCGAGGAGCCCCCCGGACCCCTCACCTGCTGCGCTTCCGGGCCGAGGAGGGCGGCGACCTCGAAGCCGCGGACCGTATCGAGGAGGAGGCGTTGGGGTCAGGGGACGAGGCCCAGGAGCCCTGAGCAGAGGCAGCAGGGCCGGGCCATCCGGCTGCCTCCCCTAGGTCCTCCGGAGCTATTAGAGCAGCACTTCCATGCACCCTAAGCTGGAGCACTTAGGGACGACCCTTGAGAGGGCAGAAGAGCCTGAACCAGAGTTAGGAATGCGTCCACTTTGGCTTGGGGGAGGTGAAGCTAGGACACAAGAGGCGAGGTATAGAGGACTAGAGCCCAGGCGCACGATTAATTTCCTCCACAATGCGGGGCTAGGCCGGTTCTTGAGGGAGCATCAGTATCACTGAAGGGCTGGTTAAAAAGTTTTGGGTATGACTCCCAGCGTTTGATTCATTAAATCTAGGATGGGGTCAAGAATTTGCATTTCTAATAAGTTCCCAGGGAATGCTGCTGCTGCTGCCCCAGGGATCACAATTTCAGTCACATAAAAAGATGTTTAGGATATACCTTATTCTGATAACCTCACTCTGATAAGGGGTCAAAGTGTGTGCTGGGGCACTTTTGCTTCATCTGTCATATTCAATTTTTTGCTTACAATGAAAATATATTCATTTATTATTGTGCAATTAAAATTGCTTAAAACTGAATTGGCATGCTCTGCCAATGGACTAAAGATGAGGGTTTGAGAGTCTGCCCTGAAGCTGATTCAACTGAGACGTGAGGGTAGTCATACACCACCCAGCCTAGACTTCCAGCATCTGAACCAAGCCCTTCTCTGCTCCCACCAACCAAACAGGGAGAAAGGACAGTTTAAGGGGTGAAAGCTGCAGGTCCATCTCTGCAGTAGGACCGCAGTACTCAGCTGATGGTAATAAGAGGGGGCATTGTGGAAAACAGCCCCACAGAGCACTATATTAGAGTTGCTGCTAAACTGAGTTTCTCTAAGATTCCTGCCTTCTAAGCTCAGCCACCACTAAAGAAATTGGCGAATGCCAAAACTGAACATTAAGGCCAAAGGAAGGACAAATGCCAGAATTCAAAGGGAGGCATGAAGAGTGTAGGTAGAGGTTGCGAGGACGCGCAGCCTCCTGTCGACTGACAGGATTATAGTGCTGGCTTCTACTTTCCTGCTGGGTGACAGGGGATACTGAATTTTTCTCAGCCTTGGTCGACAAATCTATACTGTGAAGACAAAGCACCTTGTGGTCACCATTCACTCAGAAGGCACCTGAGGTGTTTTGCTGGGTCTACAGAGGAGGTAGCCTTGCTCCAGGGTGAGAATGGTCATCTATGAGGGCAGTGGAGATGGATAGTTGATGAATTCAAGGCTCTTTAGAAAAAGAACCCCTTGGGCTTCCCTGGTGGCACAGTGGTTGAGAATCTGCCTGCCAATGCAGGGGACATGGGTTCGAGCCCTGGTCTGGGAGGATCCCACGTGCCGCGGGGCAGCTGGGCCCGTGAGCCACAATTACTGAGCCTGCGCGTCTGGAGCCTGTGCTCCGCAACAAGAGAGGCCCGTGACAGTGAGAGGACCGCGCACCGCGATGAAGAGTGGCCTCCGCTTGCCGCAGCTGGAGAAAGCCCTCGCACAGAAACGAAGACCCAACACAGCCATAAAAAAGTCATGAAGATACAGTGCAAATTTAAAAAAAAAAAAAGAAAAAGAAAAAGAACCCCTTATCCTATGGACTGACTAGAGGGTGAAGGAGGAGAGGAATAAACATCAACGCCTTGCAGAGCTCAAATTAGAAGATGAAGGCAAAGTGTTGCTGTGCCATGCCCAACACACAGCTCAGCAAACATCAGCTAATGTTCAGATGGTAAGGGAAGATCACTGGGTGGGAAGGCCAAGGCCAGGTCTCCCCAGAGCCAATGGTAAGGTTTTAGAGGACTGGACTGACTTTTTGTCCTTAAATTTTTGTACTAGAAAAGGGGGTTCACCTTTCCCAAACGTCTATTCACAGAAGTCTGCAATTTAGCCAAGGTGATGGACCAATTAGATTTTGTACTTCTTTAGCTCTTAAGACATGTGCTTTCCAACAACTTTAAATTGGATAAAATATTTTTTCTTTAGAACTCATTAACTGAAGCACATATTTGAGTGCCTGGTATATTGCGCCATGTACCTTTCCAGGTACTGGAGATGCCACAGGAAACATATTCCTGTTCTCCTGGAGATATATTCTAATAGAGGGCAAAAAAAGACAAGCAAATAAAATGAGCAAAATTTATGCCAAATTAAGAGATAAGGAGAAAAAACAGGGGCAAAGGATATGGCATGGAGGGGAGTGCAATTTAAAATCCTGTGATCAGGGAAGAACTCACTAGACTAACAGAACAAAGACCTGGAAGGAATAAGCAATGTGGGTATATGATGGAAAGTATTCCCAACACAGGGAATAATAGTAAGTGAACATATGTTCAGTAAGGCCAGGATGGCAGTCACTATAGAAGGGACCGCATCCCACTGAGTTCCAAACCATCTGGTAGGAGTTTTGAGATGGGATGTCCTGTAAAAAAAATATCTTATCTTTTAAAATGATCACTGATAGCTGGGATTGCGTTCGGGACAACAGAAGAGCAAGTAGGATGCAGAGATGTGACCAGAACAGTAGAGGTGGTGTTAAAGGTTGAAGCAACAAGATGTGGTGACATTAGATGTGGGAGTTATGACCCAAGGATCACCTAAGATTTATGTTTTCATATGAAGACCACTATTTGCTGCAATCAAATAATTGAGAAACTGTTTGAAATGGGAAAGCTGAAGAACGTGATCAGTTTTGAACACGGTGACCTTTTAGAGTCCGATTATGATATCCAAATGCAGGTGTCAAGTAGGTCTGGGCTAGTTAGAAAGATGGAGCTTAAACCACTTTTAAAAGTTGATGACAGACAACAATGTAGCTAAACTGAAGACAAGAGCTGACCCTTAGAGATTCAGCAGCCATCACTGGTAATTTTACATACTTTTGAGTAATGAGAGGAGAAAGGATTAGGGTTCAAGAGAAAATTAACTTCAGAAAGACATCCAAAAGCTGACAAGATACAGACTATGTAAATGTGTATAACCTGTTCAACAACGCAGAAATCTGGAACACAATTTCAAGGTTTCTAGACCATCCATGAAGCTGAAATAAACCCCTAAAACCAAGGTCTGCACACAGGGTCTCTAAGAGAACCTTACAGAAGCAGCATGGTTTCAGGTTCCAATCATGGTCCAGTCAACAGCCCAATACTGTTGGGGGCCCCGTGCTGGGATGCCTCCCTCATACAGTCTCTCCTCAGCCTGCATGCCACATCCCTGTTGCCACTGTAACCCAGCCTTAGGGGTGAGAAACGTTCCTCCTGTTATAGAAAGGCACATAATAGACCTGGACAAAGGGAGGCAGGCAAAGGGAGTTGGGGCACTCTACAGTGTGGCAAACAATCAAACATTCTCAGAACGCAAACACAGGGCATAGAACAATAAACACCTTTATAACATGAGCTAAGATAGGAAAGAAGAGGATTTATTTGCCTTTCCGGGCCTTGATTTTCCTCAGATAGAACTCCAGCTCCTTTCCCTCTAGCACATAGCCATCTGCTCGGCCACACTGGCCTGGTCTTGAGGCGATGCAAGCTGCAAGAGAGTATGTGGTCCTTAGCAAAATGACACTGTGGCCCTATCCACACCTACGTATCCCCTTAAGAGTCCATGTTGGTCCAGGTATACTGGGGGCAGGCATGAAGCCCACTGTCTCCTCAGATATACTTTATCGTCACTTAAAGTCAGTAGCAGAACTGGACAAAGTTTTCATCACTGAGACAACCCCCTAAGCCTGGACACAGACTTCTCAGAATACTCCTGAAACTCAGAGGCAGAAACCAAGCTCAGGCCTATGGGCTCCTGCCCACTATTTTCCATTTCAGCTTCAAACTAATGGGATGACCAAATATTCTGATTTGTGCTTGTGTGCTGTTACCGAACTCTCTAGCCCACAGAGGGCACACCATATCTTGGGAAGCCCCCTCCGCCAAATGCAAAAGCCATCTCACCAAGAAGTTTGCCCTGCTGGAACTGCTCCTCTAGAAGACTGCTAATTTTGGCATTCTTTTTCCTTTCATCATATTTCTTCTGAATTTTCTTTGATCGTTTTTTGTTTAAAATCTCTTCCTCCTCAGGAGTCTGAATAAAGGAAATACACATGGGTTAGTGGGGCCTCCCCAAACCCTTTCTCAGGGAAGGAATGTCACAGCCTTGAACACTGAATATCCCATGCCCCTGCCACCTTCCTCAGCACTAAAGGCTTTCATCTCTCCCTTCAGTAGCAGAACTGGACAGAGTTTTCATCACAAGAAGGCTGGAATCAGGGCGGCCTCCCCTCCCCCCACAGGAAGTTGGCTCCCCAAACACGCACCAGCTTGGCCCCCTTCTTGCGGCCCAGGGGCAGTGCATAGTGGGACTCGTACCACTGTCGGTACGGTGTGCTGTCAATGAGCACGATGCAGTTCTTCACCAGGGTCTTGGTACGGACCAGTTCATTGTTGGATGCATTGTAGACAACATCAATGATCCTTGTCTTGCGTGTACAACCTGCTCACAGGAGAAATTCAGAATCAAGCCATGTGAACCTGAGGTCAACTGTCCCCCACCCGCGCCCTAGTAGGGCCTAAGGAGATGGGAACTCTAAGCCTTTACAGAGCCATAGGGCATAAGCTCATCTTCCACACACCCATCTTTCCAGATGTGGCTGACACCCACACATACATGGTCTCTAGATTCAGCCCCAATCCCTGAAGCTACAGGAGTTAAGAGACAGGACAGGATGGAGAGAAAGCTCCAGAACCTCAAGGTCTTTCAACAGGAGAAACTTCAGTATCTTGGTTCAGGCCATGGACTTCCTGCTAAAAGCACTTACTGAAGCTTAGAAAAGGTTTAGGTGCTGAGTTCCCACCCATGCCTGCAGGGCCTCACTCACACTCCGAGCCCCAGGAGAAGTTCCCCACGTCCAGCCTCAAGGCCCGGTACTTCTTGTTGCCTCCCCGCACACGGACTGTGTGTATGCGGCGGGGGCCAATCTAGAAAACACAAGGAGACAGGAAGTAGGTTATCAAGGAGAAGCTAGAGAGAGGGAAGGGAACCCGGGCTGGACGGAGGTAACAAGTCAGTGTAACTATGACAAGTCCTAGCATTGGCAAGTGGCACACAGGTGACCAAGACGGCCACAACCACGCCTAAGGATACTTCTTCATCACTCTAGTTACCTCCAAGAGGAAAAGCCTGATTCCAAACACTGAAAATTAATTCTCCGTGCAACAAAAATTCCAGGTTTCTGACTATCACTGAGGAGTCCACTCGCTCCAGGCGCCCTGCAGGTACCACTAGAACACAGTAGCTGTCACCATGCAATCTCTCAGTATTTACCCAACACGCAAAGGCGAGGAGACCGCCTAGTCCCTACAGCAAATCGCAGAGCCCCACAAAGATTCAGGCGGACCGCGGAGAGCAGGTGGGCGACCTCCCGGGCGGTGAGGCCCCGCACGCACCTTAGTGTTGGCAGCGGGGCGTCCCAGCTCATACTTCCGCTTCTTGTGGTAGGGCTTTCTCTTGCCCCCGGTCTTGCGGCGCTTGTGCCAGTTGTCCCGAGAGATGCCTACGTGTGGAAGCGGGGGGAGGGAGCCTCAGCCAGGGAGCCCGGGGCCGGGCCCCGCCAGCCCAACGCCCCGCGCCAGTGGCCGCACGCTCAGCTCTCCAAGGTTGGCTCCCCCATAGCGCAGTCGGGAGGTTACAGCATTTCCAAGGTGTCATCACGCACGTGCGGCCCGACCCCTTCCCGTCCCGATCCCGGCAGCCATGATGGTGCCGCTCGCGGCCCCGATCCCTGCGGCCCCCGGAGCGGCCCGGGCGGCCCAAGCCCGAGCATCACCCTCCTCGCGGAGGCTCGCTGCCCGAGGCCCGGGCGCCCGCGCTCCCGGCTGGGCTGCGAGGCAGGATGGCGCCGGATTGAGCTCGTTCCCCAGCCACAGCCCCAACACAGAGAAACACTCACCCATCGCTCGGCGCTGGCTAGAAAGAGAAAACGCAAAGCGTCACGGTTCGGTTTGTAAAACGTAGCCCCGCCTCTTGACGTATCTTCCGGGCGCCGCAGAGAGCGGCCTTGGGTCGGAGGGCGGGGCGCCGAGGCCTTGGGCCTGAGAGGGTCGAGAGGGCGCTGCAGCTCGGCCGAGGGCCAGGCTGGGGTGCAACAGAGCCCGGACCTGTGCGCGCCTCGGGGGGAGGTTGAGAGACCCAGGGCACAATTCGGGCGGGGCTTGCCTGGTTTTATTTACGTTTTGAAAAGACCCGTTTTAGAAGCTACTGCTGTAGTCCTGGATGAGAGCTGTGAGTGCGTTGGAGAAGAGCGGAAGGCAGTAGAGGTGGAAACGAGAGGGGGACTTGGCTTTTGTTTTGAAGGGTTTGGTTTAGGGGGCGGGAAGTGTGTCAAGGATTCCGAATTCCTCACGTGACCAGTTGTATGAATATTGGTGCCACTTAGTGAGAAAGGGTAGGCTGAGGTAGGAGCTGGTCTGGACGTGTTCATTTTGAGCTCTGGTGACTCCCGCACGTGGGAATGACAGGCAGATGGATGGTCATGTCTGGTCCATCCATAGAGAAGGGATCTGGACAGAAGGTGTTACTTTGGGAATCGTTGGCATATAAATGGTAACCAAAGCTACCAGAATGAACGGAACCTAGGGAGAGCGCCTAAAGCAAACTTTTCTTGTAAAGGGTAAGTTAATACTGTAGCCTTTGTGGGCTGTAGGGTCTGTGTCACCACTCAATTTTTTTAAAAGTTTATTTATTTTTGGCTGTGTTGGGTCTCCTTTGCTGCACGCGGGCTTTCTCTAGTTGCGGTGAGTGGGGGCTACTCTTTATTGTGGTGTCCTGGCTTCTCATTGCGGTGGCTTCTCTTGTTGCGGAGCACGGGCTGGCTCTAGAGCGCAGGCTCAGTAGTTGTGGCGCACGGGCTTAGTTGCTCCGCGGCATGTGGGATCTTCCCGGACCAGGGCTCAAACCCTTGTCCCCTGCATTGGCAAGCAGATTCTTAACCACTGCGCCACCAGGGAAGTCCCTGCGCCTGCTCGCTAAATAGCAACACTCCTTTTTCTCTACCCACTCAATACTAACATTGTTTTTACATGCTCATTATCTGTTTTCCCACTAAAATATAATAAGCATGAGAGTAGGAACTGTGTTGTTCACTACTGTATTTCCAACACCTAGAATAATGCCTGGCATTTAATAAGTACTCAATAAATATTTGAATGGTACTCAAATATTTGAGTAAATTATTGTTCTACTTACATTGTATTCAATGGGTTTTCCCAGTAGACTGAGGTCTTAAGAATATAGTGCACATATGTCATTCGTCTCTCCATCCCCAGCCCCTTGGCACAAGAAAAAGAAAAGGCAATTGCATTGGACATAATAAGGAGAAAGTGGGGACTTCCCTGGCGGTCCAGTGGTTAAGACTCTGTGCTTCCATTGAAGGGGGCAGGGTTTGATCCCTAGTCGGGGAACTAAGATCCTGCATGCCACTTGGTGCGACCAAAAAAACAAACCGAACCAAAAAAAAACCAAAAAAACAAAAAGGAGAAGGTGGATTCAAGGGGCATTTGTTGGGTGATGGGATTTTGTGATAGACTGGATTAAGGGGATGAGAGAAGAGTGACATGAGGTTTCTTCCCTGGGAAAACACATTAATGGTGGGGTGACACCACCATTAATAGAGAACACAGGAGAGGCAGGTTTCTGGAAAGTTCAATCTTAGGATGAGTTTGAATTGCCTGTGGGACATATAGGTGCTATTCTTTGTATTTAAAGTAGTTGGAAAGATGAGTCTGAAGCTTGGAAGAGAATGGGACTGATAATTCCCACCCCCACCCACCATGGTCTCACTCCTCTATCCACCTAACCCAGTGGTCCACCCCATCAGCTAGTCTGTATCACGTGAGCATTTTGTTGTTGTTACTGCAGAAAAAGCTATAATCAAAACCCAGTGCTATTTCATAATACGAACACTCAAAGTAGGAATAAAAGGAAATGTATTCAATATGGAAAAGAGTAGTATACAAAGCCACAGCAAACATCGTGCTCAGTGTTAAAGACTGAAAGATTTACTCCTGAAATCAGGAAGAAGGCCAGGAAGCAGGCCTTCACCACAGTCATTCAACAGTGTACTGGAAGTTCTACCCAGAGTCTTGAGGAAAGAAATAAAAGACATCCATGTGTGAATGGAAAAATTAAAACTGTGTTTATTCACAGAACACAGATCACATCATCTTATAAAACTTCATCTTATAAAACTTGCTATAACAACAAAAAATTATTTGAGCTAGTCAACTAATTTAGCAGTTATAGGACAAAATATCAATTCACAAAAATCTGTCTTATATGTATACACTAGCAATAAATAATCTGAAAAAGAATTTATGAAAACAATTCCACTTTAGGACTTACCTGGTGGCACAGTGGTTAAGAATGCGCCTGCCGATGCAGGGGACACGGGTTCGAGCCCTGGTCCCGGAAGATCCCACATGCCGCGGAGCAACTAGGCCCGTGCACCACAACTACTGAGCCTGTACTCTAGAGCCCGCGAGCCACAACTACTGAAGCCCACGTGCCTAGAGCCCGTGCTCCGCAACAAGAGAAGCCACTGCAACGAGAAGCCCGTGCACTGCAGGGAAGAGTAGCCCCTGCTCGCTGCAACTAGAGAAAGCCCACGCGCAGCAACAAAGACCCAACACAGCCAAAAATAAATTAATTAAAAAAAAAAGAAAAACAAAAAAATTCCATTTTAAATAATGTCAACATTAATATTTAGGAATATATTTAATCAAGTTATTAGACTTATTTTATGTATGTAAAGTTGTCTGTACATTTGAAATTACTAAAAAGTAAATTACTTTTCAAAACACCATGTCAATACCATGCCAGAAAAGTAGAGAAAACATCAAACTTCCATATAAAGGCAAAGCCTTACCCAGATCCAATTCACCCAAAGTCTGTATGTAATTTAGAGGCACTGTGGGAAGTTACATTAGGAGCCACTTTCTTCCGCGTTGTGGATGACCTCAATGTGGTAGAAACAGTGGGATTTTTGAATTCCAATTTTCCACAGCATTCCACCAAAAAACTGTCATAGTCTTGGCAAATCTCCCCCACAGCTACCAGGGCCTTCAGGTACTCATTGGGCTGGTAAGGGTGGATGTAGTGCAGGAAACAGCCAGTCCTGGGGTCCCCCATTCGAGGCAGTGGAATCTATAGCTACCTGGGGTGTTCAACAACCTCGACATCTTGCAGAAGTAGGTGGCATATTGCTCACATGGAGGCGCTGTAAACGAGCTGAGTATTTTTCTGGGTTGTAGCCACCACCGTCGTCTGCATCTGCAGATCATGAGACACTGTGGTCCGTACTTTGTCCTCTTTTAGCAGAGATGTAACCAAACTCAAATTCCTGCGCCCAATGCACAGTGAGGCCAAACAATTCCAAAACGTTGGAGTTTGGAGCAGAGAAAGGTTTCTTGCAGGGCCAAGCAAGATGGAAGGCTCATGCCCAAAAACCCTGAACTCGAGCCTTTTTTTTTAATGTACTTGAAAGGTAAACTAATAAATGCATCTGAATCTCTGTTGGGGCAGTATTCAAGATGGACTCTGGAGTTCTTGAAATCAGAGCAAGACAGTTCTCTGTGTCCCACACCATGCCCTCCAAGTCTCTACTCTTGCTTTAGCAGAAGTCAAACAGGGGCTCTATGATTCTGTGTGATCCTGGAGAGATCCTCTCTTCTGCTGTCCTCCTAGCCAGGCCATCACTCCATGTGCTTTGAGACCATTAACATTAATTGTATTATGCCTTTGTCCCTATTTTCATTAGTCACCTTAAAAAAATCATCACCCAGATTATACCTATCACCCATGCTCTTATCCTGACATAGGTATTATATTATCTTTTTTAAACTGATCTCCCACCATTCTTCATTTTCTAAAAATCTTCTGTGTCCTGTGTCATTCATCAGAAAAATCCTGTATATCTTCAACCTCTTCTCTGAATGTTTCCTTTTAACATAAATCTACTTCTTTCGGGATTTTCTCTCTTTTCTTGTCAGCCTTCTCAAGTGGAGGATGACTGTGCTGTCCTCTAGATAGGAGACAGGTGTGCTCCATGGTCTTCATTGCCAATTTCAGACCATTCTTACTCTATCCTCCCTAAAAACCAAACTTTGAATCTAAGACTACAACAGTCACTGCTCCTCTTTATTGAACTTACCTATAAATTCTAGTTCTCTCCAGTTTGTGCCTGGAAGATTTTATGTCCTGACTCACTGTCTCTTCCTCTAATAATACCCTTGTCATTTTTTGGGTGCCTACACATGAGCATCTTTACCTTCCTCAACCTTAACCTTTCACCAGCTCCTCACCCTGTAAGTCCTTAAACCTGGGATTGGTCCAACTTCTTGTGCCTGACACCTGGGTTACAGAATGCTGCTGGTTAAAGGCACGTATCTCTGCAGACTACTGCCACTAGAAATTAAGAACAATAATTGGTATGAGGCCCTGGAGGATCTTTACAATGAAAGACTTACTTGGGGAGTTCCCTGGTGGCCTAGTGGTTAGGATTCTGGGCTTTCACTGCGTGGTCTGGGTTCAACCTCCAGTTGGGGAACTGCCTGCGCAGCGCGGCCAAAAAAAAACTTACTTGAAGCATAAACTCTACTGGAGAAGACAAGATATTTAGACTGTAATAAATGCTATGAAGGAAATAATGCGCTGTCATGGGGCAAACTTGAGTTAAGATGCTCTTAGATTGCTTCTCTGGGCTGACAAGATACCTGGGGTAAACTGAGACCTGAAAGAAAAAAGGAATATTTTGAAGAGCTGATGGTTCCAGTCTGAAGGAACATCAAGTGTGAAAAGCCCTGAGAAGGGTGTGCACTTCTGGAATGGTGGAGTAAGGATCTTTGAAAAACCACTCCTCCATTAAAGCAACGAAAACACTGGCAAAAATCGTCAAAATCAACTTTTCCAGAACTCTGCAATTAACTAAAGACTTACAACAATCCAAGGAGCATTTATTCAAGAACAACAGCTAAAACTTTGTTCAGTGATCTTTACTGCTTTTTAATTTGCCCTAATCCCCTCCCCTTCTCCTAGCTCCACATTAGCTTTGAAAACCAGTAGCCTCCTAGCTAAGGTACTTGTGAAAAGCAGCAGCCTAATAGTAGGTGGAGGGGGCAGATGGGTGTGGAGCTCCCCAAAAGCCCCATCCCCAAAGAACTATCACCATTTGACCTGCCTGGCAGCTGGCTGAAAAGCTCCATTCTTAGGGCTTGTCTTTATTTGATCTCACTCAAAGCTCACTCTCTGAACAGCCCTACCCCTGGTGTTTATAAGAAAAAAAAGTCAGGGGCAACACAACTGCCTGAGGCAGGATTACAAGTTGGGGCTGACAAGAGGCTGATAAAAAATAATAATAATAAAATAAAATATTTTTTAAAAAGGAGAAATAGGAGAATATGGGAGTTTTTAAAATTCCCACATTTTCCTGGGAATCTAGAAAATCTAGAAGGTCATGTGTGTATGCAGGACTGAGTACATGCCCAGTAAAGACCTGCAAAGGCCCTAATATCGGTGATATATGGCTGACCTTGAAGCTCTGCACAAGCAGGAAGTGAAGGCTGTACAACATGAGCAAGTGGAATTTATCTCAGGTTTGCAAGGTTGGTTTAACATCTGAACATCAATCAAGGTAATATACCTTATTAATAATAAAGGGGGAGGGGGCTTCCCTGGTGGCGCAGTGGTTGAGAATCCGCCTGCCAATGCAGGGGACACGGGTTCGAGCCCTGGTCTGGGAAGATCCCACATGCCGCGGGGCAACTAGGCCCGTGAGCCACAACTACTGAGCCTGAGCGTCTGGAGCCTGTGCTCTGCAACAAGAGAGGCCGCGATAATGAGAGGCCCGCACACCGCGATGAAGAGTGGCCCCCACTCGCTGCAACTAGAGAAAGCCCTCGCACAGAAACGAAGACCCAACACATCCAAAAGTAAATAAATAAATAAATAAATTAATTAATTAAAAATAAAAGAATTCCTTTAAAAAATAATAATAATAAAGGGGAAAAAACACGTGATCACCTCAAAACACAGAAAAAGCATTTGACAAAATCCAATATCCCTTCATGATAAAAACACTCAACAAATTAGAGTGTTTAGAACAAATCAGAACTTCTTCACCTGATAAAGGAGCCACAGCTAACATCATTGTAAATTAACTGTACTTCAATTTTTAAAAAGAGGTTAAAAAAAAGATCAACACACAAAAATCAGTTGTGTTTCTATACACCAGCAATGAACAATCTGAAAAGGAACTTAAAAATAATTCCTTTTGCAATAGCATCCAAAAGAATAAAATACCTAAGAAATAAATTTAACCAAGGAGGTGAAAGAGTTGTACACTATAAAATATTGTTGAAAGAAATTAAAGACCTGGGCTTCCCTGGTGGCGCAGTGGTTGAGAGTCTGCCTGCCAATGCAGGGGACACGGGTTCGAGCCCTGGTCTGGGAAGATCCCACGTGCGGCGGAGCAGCTGGGCCCGTGAGCCACAATTGCTGAGCCTGCGCGTCTGGAGCCTGTGCTCTGCAACAAGAGAGGCCGCGATAGTGAGAGGCCCGCGCACTGCGATGAAGAATGGTCCCCGCTTGCCGCCACTGGAGAAAGCCCTCGCACAGAAACGAAGACCCAACACAGCCATAAATAAATAAATGAACAAATACTTTAAAAAAAAAAAAAAGTAAAAGTCTATTAATTAAAAAAAAAAAATTAAAGACCTAAATAAATGGAAAGACATCTTGCATTCATGGATTGGAAGACAATATTAGGATGGCAATACCACCCAGATTGAATGTAATCCCTATCAAAATTCCATCAGCCTTTTTTGCAGAAATGGAAAAGCTGATCCTTAAATTCATATGGAATTGCCAGTGTTCCTGAATAGCCAAAACAATATTGAAGAAGAACCAACTTGGAGGACTCACACTTTCTGATTTCAAAACTTATGGGAGTTCCCTGGTGGCCTAGTGGTTAGGAATTCGGGCTTTCACAACCGTGGCCCAGGTTCAATCCCTGGTCGGGGAACTGAGATCCCGCAAGCCTCATGGCACGGCTGAAAAAAAAAAAGAAAACCTTATTACAAACTACAGTAACCAACATTGAAGTATTGGCATAAGGATAGACATATAGACTGATGGAATAGCACTTAAAGTCTCAGAAATCAGCCCACTCATATATGTTCATGTTCTTTTTTAAAAATTTATTTTCATTATTTCTTCCAGTTTATTGAGATATAATTGATATATAGCACTGTATAAGCTTCAGTTGTACAGCATGATGATTTGATTTATATACATTATGAAGTGATTATCTCAATAAGTTTAATGAACATCATCTCATATAGATATAAAATTAAATATAAAAACATTTTTTTCCTGTGAGAACTCTTGGGATTGACTCCCTTAACAACTTTCATGTATAACATACAGCAGTGTTAACTATATTTATCATGTTGTACATCACATCCCTAGCACTTATTTATCTTATAAATGGAAGTTTTCACCTTTCGACTGCCTTCCTTCAATCCCCTCCTCCCTCTGCCATCAACTGACTTTCAACAAGGTTGCCAAGACAATTCAATGGGGAAAAGAATAGTCTTTACAATAAGTGATGCTGGAAAAACTGGATCTCCACATGCAAAAGAATAAATTTGGACCCCTACCTCATAGCAGCTACAAAAATTAACTCAAAATGGATCAATGACCTAAATATAAGAACATAAAACTCTTAGAAGAAAACATTAGAGTAAATCTTCACAGCATTGGATTTGGCATGAGATTCTTAGATGTGATACCAAAAACACAAGCAACAACAAAAATGTAAGTTAGACTTCATCAAACTTAAAAAAACTGTTGTGCTTCAAAGGATACCATCAAGAAACTGAAAAGACAACTCACAGTGTGAGGGAAAATATTTGCAAATTATAAATTTGATAAGGGTCCAGTTATCTACAATATATAAAGAGCTCTTACAAGTCAACAATAAAGACAATCCAACTTAAAAAATGGGCAAAGGACTTGCATATACACAAGAGAATTGAAAACATATGCTCAGACAAAAACTTGTACATGAGTATTCATAGCACAAATGGTCTGTTCATAATGCCAAAAAGTGGAAACAACCCCCAAATTCATCAACTGAAGGATAAACAAAAAGTGGTATAGCCATGCAATTGGAATATTATTTGGCCATAAAAAGGAGTGAATTGATACATGCTACAACATGATTCTTTAAAACATATGCTAAGGGGCTTCCCTGGTGGCGCAGTGGTTAAGAATCTGCCTGCCAATGCAGGAGACACAGGTTCGAGCCCTGGTCCGGGAAGATTCCCACATGCCGCAGAGCAACTAAGCCCGTGAGCCACGACTACTGAGCCCGCGTGCCACGCCCGTGCTCCGCAACAAGAGAAGCCACCACAATAAGCATGCGCACCGCAACGAAGAGTAGCCCACACTCTCCACAACTAGAGAAGGCCCGTGCACACCATCAAAGACCCAACGCAGCCAAAAATAAATAAAATAAATAAATTATTAAAAAAAACAAAACAAAACATATGCTAAGTGAAGAAGCCAGACACAAAAAAACACATATTATAAGATTCCATTTATATGAAAACGTCCAGAATAGGCAAACCCATAGTGAAGGAAAAATAGATTGGTTGTTTCCTGGGGCTGCGGGGAGAGGTGAATGGGGGTGTGTATATGGCTGCTTGTGGGTAATGTTTTTTTTTTTTTAATTGAGGTATAGTTGACGTGCAACAGGATTTCTTTTTGGGTCATAAAAATGTTCTGGAATTAGGGGTGATGGTTGCCCAATTAAATGAGTATACTAAAAACCACTAAATTGTACACTTTAAAAGAGTGAATTTTATACTGTGTATTACATTTCAATAACTAAAAATTACATTTTCATTATTTTTTAAAAAGCCCTGGCATATTCAAGAAATAAAGGCCAGGGCTTCCCTGGTGGAGCAGTAGTTAAGAATCTGCCTGCCAATGCAGGGGACACGGGTTCGAGCCCTGGTCTGGGAAGATCCCACATGCTGCGGAGCAACTAAGCCCGTGCGCCACAACTACTGAGCCTGCGAGCCACAACTACTGAAGCCTGCGCGCCTAGAGTCCGTGCTCTGCAACGAGAAGCCGCCACAATGAGAAGCCCGTGCACCACAACAAAGAGTACCCCTGCTCGCCACAACTAGAGAAAGCCAGCGTGCAGCAACGATGACCCAACATAGCCAAAAATAAATAAATAAATAAAATTAAATTAAAAAAAAAAAAAGAAATAAAGGCCAGTGTGGTTGGAGAACAGTGGGTGGTTAGAGAACCGTTCATTCATTCATTCAAAATACATTTTGTGTACTTGTCATATGTTCAGGATATTGTGGTTACAGTATTAAAACAAAAATCTTTGTTCTTATGTGCTTAAATAGCTAGTAATTATATAGCACTTATTAAATGTGAGACATTGTACCTATTGCTGGGTGTGTGAGCTCCATTTTCTTTTCTTTTTTTTTTGGCCACACCGCACAGCTTGCAGGATCTTAATTCCCCAACCAGGGATCCAACCCAGGCCCCTGGCAGTGAGAGCGCCGAGTCCTAACCACTGGACCACCAGGGAATTCCCAAACTCAATTTTCATAGTAATTCTATACTGTACCAGCATTATTCCCATTTCAGAGAGCACAGAGGTTAAACAACCCACTTAAGGTTCTGCAGTCACAGAGGTCGGATCCCACCCTGCACTATGGCTTCAGAAGCTGGGCTCTTAGCTTCCAAACCATTCTGCTCAAATTACATTCCCACTGGACCAATAGAGAGGAGCTGACCAGGTGGGGCCATGCCATGATAGGGCATTTAGAATTTATTCTTTGTGTTATTAAAGGGTTCCAAGCAGGGGAGAACCTATAAAGATTCTTCTGGCTGCTTGGGGAGAATGGGTCACTGGGAGTTAAGAATTCACGAAGTGGGGTAATTAGGGAAGGTGGTCAGGTCTGGGATGGTGGCATTGGATCTTTGCAATTCTGAGGTGGGTATTGGTGGCTTTGTTTTACAGATGTGGGAGAAGTTAGGTATCTGGAAGCTTTTAAGGCCTCAAGAGTTAGTGCCATTTCTGTCAAACTTCTGATTTAGCTGAATTTCTGAATCCAGGCCCTCTATTTGGTTATTTAATGGCACCTCAAACTCCTGTAATTTTCTCACCATGAGGTAGAGAATGCCCCAACTTTACAATGAAGTAACTGAGGCTGAGAGGGCTAGAACCTGGTCCATCTGATCCCACTCTTCTCTGGAGTTTCTGCAGTAGCCCACATGACCCATGCCCCACCGTGTCTCCCAGACTGAGGCCTTTCTAAAACATACATTTGGTTGTGTGGCTCCCAGGCTAAAAACCTTTAAGTGGCACGTTACCGTTTAGATAATTCATGTTCTGTGACACAGGATCTGGAGTCTTCTAGTTCCCAAACCATACATGCCCTATGTTTGGTTCCTCAGTCTACCTGGCAAACTTCTCATTTTTCAAGATCAAACGTGTTACCCATCAGATCCTTTCCTGTCTAGCAAGGCAAGTGCTTTCGTGTCAGTGTTGCCACAGAATCTTTTAACATGCCTTGAGCAGACTGTAAATGACAGAGCACCATCTCCTTTCTGCTTAGGGCTCCTGTGCCCAGGAGAGGGCCTAGGACCTAGTCAGCATTGAACAAGGCAGAGGTTGGAGTCTTCACCATGTCACTTAAACTGCAGGTGTAGATTTGGCCTCCTGGGTAGGGTACAGAATCAGCACTACCCAGAGTTGCAGTAGGGTCTTAAGTCCCAGAAGGCTCAGACACATCCCAGGCACTTCCCAGATACCACTCAACAGGCTGATTTTTTTCTCTTTATTGTCAGACACAATGTATAAATACATAAAACAGAAAACAGCAGGGATCCTCTTGGGCCTCAAAAAACAGCAGGGAAGGAAGAGGTCCCTGAAACTTTTTTTAAAGTACAAAACATATTAGTGCCCCGACCAAGGGTATGGAAGGCAGGCCAGGGCCAGCAGAGCTGAACTAAAGGCTCCTTCCCTCTCCCAAGAGCCAGGACAACCCCAGGGAGCTCTCCACCAGCAGCCAGTCCACACGGGCAGAGTGCTGCCCAAGGGAAAACTCTACACCAGAGAGCTTTCTCCTCTTGGAGAGAAGGGCAGCACATAAGATAACTAAAAGCTCCCTCTTTCCATCCTTGTTCCCTTCATGGCTACAACTGAGGAAAAGGAAAGTCGTGTTCCATGCACTCTGACCCCTCCCCAGCTGCCCTGGGCCCAGATGCCCCCATACTTGGCATTTACCAAAGCTCTCCCAGCTCAGACCTTGACTAGACCCACCAGGTGCCCAGAGTTCGTTGAGGAGGGAAGGGGAGGGGAAAAGGCTGGGTGTGACACCAAACAGATCTTTATTTGCAGTCGTCAATGGGGCCGTTTCTTGATGCTTATTTGTTTGCTGGCCTGCTCTTCTAGCTGCATGGCTAGGCGCAAGGCCTTGAGGACATCTGGAAGGAAAGGGTGGTGCACCTGGGGTTAGTGGGTCTCTCAGAGGCCCCATTCCCTCTGGCAGAGCTGCCATCACCCGCAGAGGCCCCATCCTCTGGCCGCACCCACCTTGCAGGGCTGAGAAGTGCTTGGCTTGCTGGGCCAGGGCACATTCTGCTTTATTCACAAAGGTCTCCAGGTCATAGTCTGGCTGCTCAGCCATCTCGCAGAGCTCTAGCCAGCCTGGCCCTTCCTGCAACAACACAGCGCGAAACTTGTCAGGTCAATAATGACCAAACCAATCTAGCAAATCATTCCTAGGGCTCTACCATCTGCAATGCAGATGCCCACTCCTCCAGCCATGGCCCATACCCTGCCTCCTGATCCTCTCCCAGAAATTCTCAGCTTGAATTCATCCTCTTCCCCACTCCAAACTTGTGCCTGTCCCTTATGTCAAATGAATGTTATCATGTCTTGATGCTCAAGCCAGAAATCTCAGCAAGAACTTCTTTCACCCTGCTTGTCCCCCAATCCTAATTCCACCCCCGAAATGGTTCTTAAATCTCATGCCCTAATTCCAATCCCATGGCCATGGTCATAGTTGGTCTAGACACCAACATCTCTCTTGAACTCTAACAATCTTCTAACTGCTCTTAACTCCTAAGTGCCTCTACTCATGCTCACCCCACATCCCGAAACCAGCCTCTATACTGTGGCCATAGTAAGGTACCTAAAGCTCTGATGTGACCATGTCACCACTCTGCTTTACTCCCTTCAAAGGCATCCACTGCCCTCATAACGAAGTCCAGGCCTTTGGTGTGAACCATTAAGGCCCTTTAGCATCAAGTCCCGGCTGACCTGTCCGCAGCCTTGATCTCCTTCCCTCATCTGCTCACACCTTTTGCTCTGGCCAGAGTGAACCTCTCACTCTTCCTGAAAGTACCACGTCCTTTCAAACATTTGTACCCTGAGCATGCCAGGGAGGGAGGACACATGTAGGCACTTATCCTACATGTTCCCTCCTCAGTTCTAAGTGCCCTGAGCTCTCCCCTCTGCTCTGCACTCTGAGAGCCCCATTCTTAGGGACTCTCCCCCACTTGCTCTTCCACAGCAGGGATCACAGCAGTGGTAGCATCTACCACTTACTAAACGCTGACTACATGCTGGGGACAGCTGAGTGCTTTAAAAACATATCACTTAATCCTCAGATGTAACCATCTTGTCTTGCCCATTTTGGGGATGAAGAATCTGGGGCCCCAGTGAAGCTCAATGACTTCCACAAGGAAATCAGCTTATAAATAGAAGAGTCAGGATTGATCAAGTCTTACTTTCGGGCCTGTTATCCATACTTCAGGTTTTTGGCCCTTGGTCTCAGCACAGGAGCTGGCATATAGAAAGTACTCACCAAACATTCACTGAACAAACAAGACAAGGTTACCCTCCAAACCCTCAGTCAGGAGCATGGGGTAGAGAGACTAGCTCCAGCCAGAACGATGGAGGAAAGCCTATATGTGCCAGGCTGGGGAAGGAGGTGCGGTAATTAGCTGCCCTAGAAGAGCAGCTGAAAAAATAAGTGGAGAATTAAGAAATGCTGGTGTAGACGGCTGCCTCTTGCCACCCCAGCCAGAAGACCGGGGGAGGGCAAAGCCCAGGTCACGGTCAAGGAATGGCACTAAGCCTGTGCTAGGATGGTTATCCAGTCTCTCCCAGACCAGGGCCAGTCCTCCACCTGTATAATCTCTTTGAGCTCTTCCATGGCCCTCTCCTCCAGCTCCCTGATCTGAGTCATGGCTTCATTGAAGCTGGACATCTGGGAAGACAGTTCCTCCTCTTCCTTGGAGAACTAAGGGGGCAAAAGGAGAGACACAACGGTGTGGCCCAGTCCCCATCTCAGGAGGCCACGTTTCTGTCTTGCCTGGCCCACCCTGCCCCTTACATTGCCTGCGCTCAGGGCCCCGTTAGAGCTGGCTTCCATCTCTTCTGTTTCCATCTGAGTTGGCTGCTCCCCACTGGGCCCACTGTGGGGGCTCAGCTCCTTGACCCTGAGAAAACAAGAAGGTCTCAGATCCCACAGCAGCCTCCTTGGCACTCACGAGTGTGCAGCACCACTCAGATTGCGAGCCTTTGAGGAGATGGACTAGCAGCTTTGCTTTGGCCCAGGAGAAGTCCCTCACTCACACTGCTCCCCACCAAAGCCTGAGGGGATCGGAAAAAACCTTGTAGCCTCACACATGAACTCCCAGGCCTCAGATTCAGCGAGTCACAGAAGAGGAGACAATGGGCACTGAGTCGCCAGAGCTTCCTCCCCGCTCTCATTGCTGTCATTCCCTCCCCCACCCTGCACCCCCTCCCCATCCCACCTGGTGTAGGTACTAGTACCTGTCTGCATATCTTAGTGTATTTAAAGTATATTCACAGGAGCTTATGCCTGGTGAGATCATGGCGATCTGCAAAAGAGGGAACGGGCAGTTAAAGGTCAAGGATCACAGGGTAAGGGTGCTCTTGGAGAGGCTGCCAGCAGGAGTCTCTTTAGGCTGCTAATACCCACGTGGAATTGGGGGCAGAACCCATTAAGCACCCACTTTGTGCCAGGCAACTTGCCCCATGGGCCCTGCAAACTAAGGTGCCTTAAAAATTGGTCCCTGGGGACTGCCCTGGTGGTGCAGTGGTTAAGAATCCGCCTGCCAATGCAGGGGACACAGGTTCGAGCCCTGGTCTGGGAAGATCCCACATGCTGCGGAGCAACTAAGCCCATGCACCACAACTACTGAGCCTGCGCTCTAGAGCCCACGAGCCACAACTACTGAAGCCCGCACGCCTAGAGCCCGTGCTCCACAACAAGAGAAGCCACTGCAATGAGAAGCCCGCGCACCACAACGAAGAGTAGCCCCCGCTCGCTGCAACTAGAGAAAGCCTGTGCACAGCAACAAAGACCCAATGCGGCCACAGAAAAAAAAAAAAGTCACTCACAGTTGTGGCCTTCTATTTCCTAGGCTGGGAGCCAATGACCCCTGAGGGAAGCCACAGAAGAGACGAGGACTGCCTCTCCTGCTTCCCCAAAGGTCCTCCTTCTGAACTCTGCAGCCCCCTTTTCATCAGGTAAGGGAGGAATGACCTTCCCCAAAACAAGAGCTGCACGGACATACAATAAAGGGAGAAGACCCTTTCCTCCCCTCTTGGGTAGGCAAAGAGGAGCCTGGTGTCCAAAAGCAGGGGGTGAAGCCCAGTCAAGTTAGAGCCTAGAAACCCTGGTGGCCAAGAGCACCAAGCCTCTTGCCCAGGGACAGGACTGCACCACCTCCAAAGGGACACTACTCACCATGCAGGTCCTTGAGTTCTCCCCGATAAAGGAGTCCCTTAGCACCTGTGTCAGCTTGCTCTCGCGGAATGGGGTGTGAGCTTTGTTCTGTCCCAGGGCCCTGATGCACTCCTGGGGCACAGCAGGGGAAGCTGAGGTCCCCTCCCTCCTCTTGAGATGCCCACTCTCTCCCTCCCTCCCCCAGCAGCCCTCCAGGCCAACCCCCTCCCCTCCAGCTGGGCCCCACTACCTTCAGAGCCAGGAGACTCTTGTTGATTTCTGCGCCCTCCATGCGGGTCTGCCGGTCAGCACTGGAAGTGTCTGCGCCTCGCTCATTCCCTGCCAGATCCACCAAAGAGAACTTGCCATGCACTCTCCCTTTGGCTCGAAGAAGAATCTGGAAGCAGGCGTGGGAGCGGGAAGAGCTGGAGTTGGCAAATGTCTGCCCAGAGGTCCTGTGGCAAAGGAGGACAAAGAAGGACTATGAGCTCCCAGGGTCACCAGCCACCATGGCACCCCAGGTCCCAAAGCAGTCAGTTCTCCGGTAGCAGAGGGACACAGGTCAGGACTCTAAGATGTCTTGTGTCATCCAGTCCCACTTCTGTCCTGCCCTCCCTCCAGCTCTGGACCTAGTGGCTTACCCTTACAGTCAAAGTACTGGATTCTCTGTGAGGGCCTTGGCCAGACCCCAGGGCCCACAGGACATGGGGAAACATGAGTTGCCTCTGCTGCAGGGCACACAGGGAAGGAGGGGCTGTCATGAACCACTTGCTGCAACTCAAGGGCCCTGGGGCGGCAGCCCTCTCCCTGGGCCTCCGTAAGCTGCCCAGCATCCACTGCACCACGCCTAGGGCCCCGGTAGTGCGCTTCCCTACCTCTATACAGGAAGGGAGCTGTGGCCCCGTCACTTCCAGCCTAGAGCACATCCAGAGCTCCTGTCTCCCACCACAGAGGGAGGGAACAGCAAGGAGAAACCCAGAGAAGTCAGGAAGCATGCCTTTGGGTAAAAGCCGGGGAATAAAGCCTCCCTTGGTCAGATTCAAGATACTTTGACTCGCCCCTGATAAGTCTCGCCCTGGGTCATCGGCCCCACTGAGACCACTTAAGGCAGAGGCCTTCAGAGCCCGCACCAAGCCAGGGGAAGCGGCGCTCTGTGGAAACAGCAAAGGACTCAGCGCTAGTCTGGCACCTGACCTGGCATTAGAAGGTGGCCCCTTCCCCTGGACGGAACTCTGACCTGCAGGCACTGCCTATGTCGATCATCTTGATGACGTCATCAGCACAGCTCACCACGTGCTCCTGCAGCCCCACCACCTGCACCTGCTGCTTGCCATCCTCTAGCACGCGCAGTTTGGCCTTCTTGTTGAGCAGGTCAAACAGCTGTGTCAGGCAGGGGAACAAGGCCAAGGCCATCAGGTGCCGGGCACCCCACTGACTCCTCCCTCCTTCAGGGCCAGTCCCAGCTTAGACAAGGGCTGCCAGCAGGAAAGGCAGGAGAGGCTGAGCTGGGTTATGCCAGACTAGCAGCGGGCAGTCCACTTGGGAGCTGAACCAGGCTGCCTCAGTTTGATGCGACCCTGCTACTTAACTAGCTATGTGAACCTGGACAACTACTTAACCACCTAGCCTCGTTTCTGATCTGTACAATAGTGACAGTGACAGTAATACTTCCTAGTAGGGCTGTGGTGATGAGCTGAGACAAGTAAAGCGCTTAGAATAGTGCTTAGCACCTAGTAACATCTTAATAAGCAACCCTAGCTATTATTATTATCTAGACCCCACTTGGGGAAGATGACTCTGCAAAAGCATAGAGAGGTAGAAAGATACATAGACATATAGAGAGAACACGAGTGTGAGAATGGGGAAGAAGAGTTATGAGGGAGGTGTGTGGAGGGAGGACACGGCACACACAGGCAAACCTCCCATCTGAGAGGGGGCCCCGAGGCATATTCCTGCCATACTTGTTGAGTGTGGGTACCATCCCACCATTGGATGAAAGCTCCCACATGTTTGGGCGAAGTGGCCCAGAGGCTTGACAACCCACAGGTTGTTTGGCTTCTACAATTTCTAGCCAGCCTCAAGGTTTCTGAAACTTCAGGGGCCCCAACAGCATAAACAAAGGGCTCCCTGCCAGCTACCTTCCCATTATAGATCTCGAAGAATGTCACATAGACTTCCAGGCCCAGGTTCCGGTATCGGGGCTGATTCTTCAGGAGGAAGACGTCCCGGGCTGTGGGGGCAGAGGCTGGATTAAGTAAGCAACCTGCCCTTCTGTGCCCAACCCCACTGTGGCAGAACACACTACTTACAGGCCATCGCATAGATCCCTTTCGATGCGTTCTGGGCTTTCCCACAGAGGTCTCCACCCATCGTCTGCAAAGGGAAGGGGCAGAAGACCGTGGTAAAGGGCCCTTGGCCTAGGCCAGGGCACTACTGGCTCCACCACCACAGTGGGCCACACCAAAGCTGGGAGGGGAGGCTGGACCTACTAAGGCCCCTCCTTTAACCTGGCACAGCAAAGGCATCTGGAGATGGGGCATCTGCACTGAGGGGATTTTCTGCAACAAACTCATTGTCCTCCTTTTCAGAGACCCAGAGTTGCGCTATGGGTAGGCTTGCTCTCTGCCAGGCCTGAATACTCACATGAGTCTTACCACTTCCCGTCTGGCCGTATGCAAAACAGGTTGCTTTTCCCCCTTCAAAGATTGTCTGTACCAGTGGCCTTGCTGTGAACCTAGGAGAAAGGATGGGGAAGAGGGTACATCTCTCCTCAAATGTGCTCCCTGGAACATGGAGCACAAAGCAGACTCCTGGGGGCCTCCTTCCAAGCATGAGCACACCTCTCACACAAAGTGGTCCCACCTGACCCCAGCCCCACTTATAAATTTGAAATTCTCCTAGCCACCTGGGGAGAGCTGGACCGACCTGCCAGGAGCAGGCTGATGGTCCACACTCTAACTGAGCCACCAGCACCTCCTCTACCCTGGAGACACATGGTGAAAGCTTGAGCTTAGCAGCCGACTTCCAGCATAAGATACACTACAAAGATCAAAGAAACCATCTAAAGTAGGAGCCTAAATTATTTTAGGCTTTGTGGGCCTAAAATAGGTCTCTTCCATATATATACATACATACATACATAAATATACATATATATTTAATGATTCTTTAAAAACACAAAATCCATTCTTAATTTGAGAGCCATATAAAAAGGGATTGCAAGCCAAATTTGGTCCATGGACGATAGTTTATCAACCTCTGGTCTAGAGCAGTACTGTCCAATAGTAGCCACTGCCACACATGGCTATTGAGCACTTGAAATGTAGCTAGTGTAACTGAAGAACTGAATTTTTTTTTTTTTTGGCCACACCGCATGGCATGCGGGATCTTAGTTCCCCAACCAGGGATCGAACCCAAGCCCCCTGCAGTGGAAGCACAGATTCTTAACCACTGGAGTGCCAGAGAAGTCCCTGAAGAACTGAATTTTTAACTTTATTTAAACAGTCACACGAGGCTAGTGGGTGTTGTATTGGACAGAGCAGTTCCAGAGTTTGCTGAGTCTGCTAAGCCCAGTGGGAAATGGGTGGCTGCGCAGGACACAGGAAGAACCCCTAGGGCTTGCCCAGCCCAGCCTCAAAGAGTGCAATGGGTAATACCTCACTTCTGTCCACTCAAGCGCGGGCCACTAAAGCTGAAAAATGGGATGGGACAGCCTCAACAGGGCCTTCCAGGTGCTGGGAGCCAGAGCCAGCTCTATCTCATGGCCCATCCAAAGAAAACACAAGAGGAAGCCAGGAAGGGCTTCAGGGTCAGCATGTCTGTGAGCGTGAGTGTTACCACAATGTCCCTCACTGGAAATAGTAAAGTGTCAGGGGGAAGGAGGAGAAACAAAGAGACAAGGGACTAACCTGTAGACGACTTCATTTGAAGCTGTTTCGTCAAATGCGAAGTCAAAGCAGAATGCTTGGTTCTCCAGATACTTTGTTAAATCCACTTTTAACTTTGGCTCATGTACCAAGAGGACACACTTGCTAGGAACGGAAATCACATCAATTTCTTTCTTGGCCAATTCTGCAGAAGGACAGTATTTCAGGGGATGCTCCCTGGACACGGGGGAACCCACAGTCAGTCCAAAGCCTCATTCTGACTGAATAGGGCTTACCTTGTTTATTCAGTGGGCGTTTCCTAACACAAACACATATCCTGTGCTCTTCAATCTTCAAGAGGATGAGAAAAGACAACCATGAGCAAAAGGTCAGAGCAATGTTGAAAGAAAGCTTGTCCAGAACCCGTCCAGTTCTAATCCCAAGTCTGGCTCAGGCAAGGGCCAAGATCTAACACTGGAACCCACTATGCCCATAGTTACTCTGGAGCGCAAGAAGGTAGTTCTGAATTTTCTTCCCAGTTTCCTCACTCTGCTGCCCATAGGAGGGTTCAGCACACTTTCATGATTAGTAGTAAGAATCTAGCCAACCTATTGAAGCAGGGAGGATGGGGGTGTGGGAGTTGATAAAGATCAGACTCTCCCATCTAGGCCTCACTAGCTCCAGCCCACCAAAGGGTATTAAAAAACCCCTTGAGGGTGAGTGAAGATTCCTGCACGCTCTCATTGCCTTAAGAGAATGTTTCTGTCTCTCACTTGTAGGCCTACTCGGGAGAAGAATCTGAAAAGGAATCATGTGTGTGTGTGTGTGTGTGTGTGTGTGTGTGTGTGTGTGTGTGTGTGTGTGTGTGTGTGTGTGTGTGTGTGTGTGTGTGTGTGTGTGTGTATTTACATATATATGTAGAGAGAGAGACTGAATCACTGTGCTGTACACCTGAAACCAACACAATGTTGAAATCAACTATGTTTAAAAAAAAAAATTGTACACCTACTCAGGAAGGAGAGGTAGAAGCCCTTTGGGATTACTTACAGGATCAGTCACAGTAAGTGGATGACATTCCAAAGTAGCCCGAAATTCTTTAATCATCCGGGAAAATTCCCAGTTTGGAAAGCTGTTGTCATACTCCTGTTTGGGATAGGAGTGAAGAAGGACTAACTGCCAAGATGTTAAGTGCTCTCAGGCCTCAGTGCTAGGCAGCAGCAACAACAGCTCTTCATATGCACACAGCCCTGCAGGGCTGACAAGCCCCCACACGATCTCACTGCCCCCCACTCTGGCTCTGGGCAGAGAACCCAGGAACAAAGTCTTGGGAACAGAGATTGGCAAGGGGCCTAGGCATGCACCAACCACTCTAGGAACTGGGGCAAGAGCCACTGTCCCACATCTTAGGAGACCAGCAGGCTGGGATTCCCCTGTGCCATTAACCCAACTAAAGGGAAATAATCCAAACTGGAACTCCACTGTGGCACCCCTGCATACACACAACTAGGAAGTCGGGGGAGGCAGGCAACTGTGCCCAGCAGCCCACTGGACACTGAACTGTGTGATGGGCGTACCCATTGGACAATCAGCAGCAAACATTCCTCATCTGAGGGCCTTCAGAAAAATATCTGAATTATTTGTTCTCTGAATCCTGATGAGAAACTAGTTAAGCTTCTTGGATATCAGAATTGGAGCCTCAGAAATGCTGGGGCCGAACTGTTATCTCTGTTGCAGACAAGGTTTCAGTTAAGGATGCCTGTCCAAAAACCTTTGCCCTTGCTTCCCAAGAAAGGTACCTGAGCTCGTTTTATTCTCATTTCAGAGTTCTGGGCTCTTTTCTCTTCTCGCTTGTTCTTCATTTTTTCCATTTCTTTCACAATACAAGATTTCCTCCGAACTAGGGGGAGAAAAAAAAAGGAAGCCCTTTCTTTTATCTGTCTAAGCCAGCCTGGTCTTCTCTGGCTGTTGTGTTGAGTCCTGGGCCTTTCCCAGGACTAGGCCTTCTCTAGACCCTTGCTCTTATGTCACCATATGCATGGAGAGGAAGCAACAGCTATGACTCTTAGGATGGCCAAGCCCACAAGAGACTTGCTAATGTGGGCACTCCAGGTCTAACCCAAGCTCTCTCTATGCCTCTGTGGCATCTTCTCAACAACCAGAAGAGGTGAGATCATCCCTGCTTGGTCTTGGTGGGCACTCTGGGCTCTTCTTCGGGTGTTGGCCAAGACTTTAGCTGTGATAGCACCTCAACTACATCAGAGGGCTCCTGCCACCTGACAGTGACAGGGTCACCTCTTGTGAAAGATTGATTCCGTGGCCACAGGGAAACACGACCCCATGTAACAAACATGGTTTGAACTCAGGTACCAAGGCAAGCCAGGTGTGGGACAGGCTGTAACTACCTATCCTGCACTAGGATCAGGGCAGCAGACAGCTCAGCGTGTCTACCTGAGTTCACAGGGTTTGCAGAAGAGCTGCCTTGGACGGAATGGACTTGCTCTTCCACCTCCTCGCCGACCATCGTCAATGGTATCTCAGCCACTGCAGGGCAGGAGGGCCTAGGGGGGCCGGCTGTGGGGGAACAAGAGTCATTGGAGAAGCAGGCAGGCATACGGCAGCCATGCTCATCTGAGCCCTAGCGGGTCATAGGCCAGGAGGAAGGCTACCGACTGCCAGCTCAGCAAGGGCTCAGGCTCGTACCGTGTGAGCAAAGCTCAAGCTTTTTCCTGCATCTCGGCCCACACCTTGAACCCAACAAGTCCCTCCACAGGGGCTGGCTCCTGGGGTCAAGAAATCTTAAAGAGTGTGTGAGTAGCTCAGTGTGGGCTTCACCATGAAGGGAAAAGCCTTTAAAGGCCTTAACTCTTTAGGCTTGACCAAGCATGGGTTCTCAGGCCAGGCCAGACCAGGCCTTTCTACTCATTTAGGAGAAATTTCTGATTTCAGAACCCAGGTGGTTAACAGGAGCAAGGACTGAAAGCCAGGAATAATGGGAACCTGAGCAACAACCAACCATATTTTTTAAAAAATAAATTTTATTTATTTTTATTTTATTTATTTTATTTTTGGCTGCGTTGGGTCTTCGTTGCTGCGTGCAGGCTTTTCTCTGGTTGTGGCGAGCGGGGACTACTCTCCTTTGCGGTGTGTGAGCTTCTCATTGCGGTGGCTTCTCTTGTTGTGGAGCACAGGCGCTAGTCGCACAGGCTTCAGTAGTTGTGGTGCACGGGCTTAGTTGCTCCGCGGCATGTGGGATCTTCCAGGGCCAGGGATCAAACCCGTGTCCCCTGCACTGGCAGGTGGATTCTTAACCACTGCGCCACCAGGGAAGCCCCAACCAACCATATTGATTCAACCCAGAAAGGTACAACCCATGGTGACTCACTACTTCCCATACCTGGTCGTGACCCTTTTGTTTACCTTTTGTTTACCCTTTTGTTTACCTTTATTAGAGCTGAATTTGATACACATTAAATGTAATGATTACAAAAATCACCTACTTTATTTACTAATAACTAGTAAAAGTTGACAATTAAAAATGTTTGGGACTACCCTCCACCCTGCTGGCGCAGTGGTTAAGAATCCACCTGCCAATGCAGGCGACACGGGTTCGATCCCTGGTCAGGAAGATCCCACATGCTGTGGAGCAACTAAGCCCGTGCGCCACAACTACTGAGCCTGCGCTCTAGAGCCCGTGAGCCACAACTACTGAAGCCCGCGAGCCACAACTACTGAAGCCAGCGCTCCTAGAGCCCGTGCTCCAAAACAAGAGAAGCCACCACAGTGAGAAGCTTGCGCACCGCAACGAAGAGTAACCCCCACTCGCCGCAACTAGAGAAAGCCTGCACGCAGCAACAAAGACCCAGCACAGCCAAAAATAAATTAAAAAAAAAAAAAAAAAGTTTTAAAATCTCCATTTATATAAAGTCCAAAATAGAGAAAAAGTTAATTTATGCAATCTGAAGTCAGGACGTAGGTACCCTTGGGGGCTTAGGAACTGGGAGGGGGCCTGAGGGGGACTTTTGGGGGTGCTGGTAATGCTCTGTTTGATCTGGGTGTCAGTTACATGAGTGTGTTCACTTTGTGAACTATGCAGTCAACGATAGGTTTACTCTTCTGTATATATATTATGTTTAAATAAAGTTTAAAAAGTAAAGTGAGATGATTTCCAGATAAGGGAGCAGTGGGGCAGGAGCAGAACAATATGAAAGCGAGGGAGTGTAGGAATCCTAGGATATTCCAGAACAGGTTCAGGGCAATGTGTGAGGAGCCGCTCCAGGGCCTCAAACAGGGAGAACAGATTCATTACTCACTGGGAACTGAAAACTGCTTGCGGGAATTTGCAGATGCAGGCAGCTCCACCTCCATATCATTCTCCTGAGTGGTGATGCGAACCTCTGGGACAGTGGACATGCGAGTGGAGCGGCCTCGGAGACCTGAAGGACCAAGGGCAGCAGCCGATCAGTGCAGCATGATCAGGAGAGCCAACAGGCATAATAGAGGGGCAGTTGGGGGTAACCCTCCAAGATTCTATACAGGAAAGGAGCCCACCAACTTCCCATTCCTTCCACACAAGGAAAGGAAAAATTAGAAAGGCCAAGTACTAGTGACCCCAAAACTAATTTGTTACGTTCTGCAATCTGAGAGCTCCTGAGGGCTCCCACAAGAGCATCTGTCTTGAGTAAATGGAGGGACCTACAGACAATCTGAAATCATTTCTGGAGACGTAGACCTAATCCCTGAAAAAAAGCATTCTTAACCTTAGCAACAGCACCTACCATTCTACAATCTTCCCATACCACGAAACATTATGAGGTAAGTATCAGTATTCCCAACTAATGGAAGACGACATTAAGGCACAGAGAAATTAAGCAACTTGCCCAATGCCACTCAACTAGTAAGCATCAGAACCAGGATGTGAACCCAAGACTGCCAGATTCCAGTCTGGGCTTTTTCCACTGCTCCAAGATACTTTACAGAGCCAGGCCTGGGCCACATCTTTAGAAACCATGGGATCAGCTACATGAATCTTCTGGAATCTTAAAAGAATGCTTAACTGAGAGAAACAATTGAGTTATACTTTAATTCTTGCCAATTTCTACCCATCTATATAGTTTCTCTCCATAAGAAAGAAATAATGCACCTATAAATAAAAGAAGTAGTGAATTTAGAAATAAAACACTGGTGTCATATAAGCAAATATCAACTTGTACTGAATTTGAGTTTTCTAAGTTTAGGCTGATCTGATGGCTCTATATAATCCCTATTTTTCATAAAGAGCATGAATTATATCATGCACATTCATTAAGGTTTTTTTTTCCATTAAAAGGAGCGGTGGCAGTATCCTTTCGGGTCATGCACGTGGAGTGGGAGGGCTGCCACCCCCATCTCTCCTGCAGGCCCTTACGGTGGTATAGCCAGCAAGAGAGGACCAGCAACACACCAGTCATGCCCAGCTCAAGCTCAAAACTGCACCACCTTTCACCTTGGGCCCCCGGGAACCTGAAGCTCCAGGCATGTCGTTTCTGGGCCCGAGGTGGCTGTGTTATGTCAAGGCAGTGATACCCCCTCGACTGGGACAGGCTATGCAGGCTGTGAGGTACAGCTGGTTCTGGGTTATAAGCTGGATTATTTGGGCAGTTTGTGCCTACAGCCACCGTCACAGATGACTGTAGTCAAAGTAGGTTTATGCTGACTTCTTCTGCAGAGAAAGCCCAACCCTCTGCTGGAGTTCGAGGCATTGCTATTATCTGTCCAATCTCACCCCACCCCCAGATCACCACAGCACTGCCAACTCTACTTCTAAATGGCCCTGACCTAGCTTTTCTCACAGCCTGCCCACCACCTCACTCCAAGGCATGTTGTTCCCCCAAGGAGAGAAAACAAGCCCACAATGGCTGATTACTGCTCTGGATTCCACAGGCCAGTCAGCAAATTTCCCAAATGCACCAGGTCCCTGAGAGGTTGGCCTAAGTAAGAGCTGTAGGTTGAACTGTTGAATTCTTTCTCTTCTTTTCTTTTTTTTAAACTGCTTTAGAGGTATGATTGACATATAAAAAGCTGTAGATATTTAATGTGTACAATTTGATGGGTTTGGAGGTAGGTATACACCCATGAAACCATCGTCACAATCAATGCCATAAACCTACTCATCACCTTCAAAAGTTTCTTCCTGCTCCCTTTGTTTTGTATTTTGTTTTTTCCTTTTGTGGTAAGAACACTTAAAATAAGATCTACCCTCACAGTAAATTTCTAAGTATACAATACAGTATTATTAATCATAGGCCCTATGTTGTACATTAAATCTCCAGAACTTCTTTGTCTTGCATAAGTGAAACTCTGTACCCTTTGACCAACACCTCTCCACTTCTTCCTCCCTGTAGGTTAGATTCTTCCTCACTGAGGAAGGTGCTTGGAAGACAGAGCAGGACTCAGCCCACACAAAAGCCACCTGCTAAACTGGAGCAATGAGTCTACTTCACAGCTTCCTGAGCTCCAAGAACATCATTCCTGGCACAAACCCCATGACAGTGAGCCAGTAGAAATCCATTTACCTTCCTTTGGAGCGGGAATTTTGGAGCTGACTGCTCTGCGCTTTTGTTTCTGAAAAACAAAACAAACCACCACAATATATGGCTCTTATCAATTCTCAAGGGCCTATCCTGGGCCCATGTGCTGTGCTGAAGAACTAAGCAGCCCCAGAAAACAAACCAGCAAAGAGCCAACAAGCCAAATGGGGCACTGGCTGCAGTCAGGTGACAGGCACCTACCTGAACCGTTACATTCTCCTGCAGGGGTAGATTGTCCTTCGGGTGTAAGGGAAGAAGCTGTAAGAGTTCTGGGTTTATTGCAGCCACATCATCAAAATCAATCTGCAAGGAGCAAGTAAAACTTCTGTGAACAACATAGCTTGTTCAATCCAACTGCATCTCTGCAATCAAGGCTACCCCTAGATTCAGACTTTATAAACTTTAAGTTCCACCAAGTACTAATAGCTATAAACAAATATTTATTCCCTAGTCGTGTTTTACCATCTAGATGGATATTGGTTTCTGATTCCGAGCCAATGGTAGCTGTCAGTGATGAGAATGAGGTGAAGAGGAAGGCAGACAGGCAGGCAAACAGGAAGTCCACAGTAGATCTAGGCCACTCGGCTCCCCTAATGCTCTGTGGGGCAGTGGGGTCCTGCTGGGCACAGCCCCCTGAGCACCCCTTGCTGCCTGACACCAAGGAGGAAACAAGTTCTAACTGCCCACTGATAGTCAAATGGAGGGCCCTTCAGGATCTTATGGGCAGGGACCAGTTCCTGAGAGCTGCTACCTAATCCTAAATCTACCTACATTTTCTACTGGGCCCAGAAACTTCGGGCCCAGAAGCTTCTTCCCCAGTCACAGTGTCCTGCTCAGGCCTTCCCTACTTCCTGCTCATGCCTGCAATGAGGTCACAATTCTAGGTTTACATCACCAGAGTCCTGAAACCCTCTGGGGACAACTCAAACTTCACCAGCATACTTCACAGCAGGTTCAAACACACCTAAATAGTACCAACTTGATTATTTCTGTTTCAAAATGTGAAAGAGCTGAAGCATGTACTCCAGGGTGAGAGCTTCACCTCCTACATATGCAACCTTTATGTATTAATTAGCTATTCAAACACTTATTAGGCATGAGTAAGGCCGTAGGGGGAAGGTATTCAAAAATGAATTAAGACATGTATCACCCTTGCTTTCAGTGAGCTCACATTCTAGTGGGAGACAGAAGCCATGTGCACAAAGGGCTAGAAACCAAAGCAGCATGGGATAGACGAGGAGGACAGAACCACCAAATGCAAAAGCTGGCGAGTACTTCAGTAGCCAGGCTTCTATCCACTTTTCTTGGACAGCTACAGACCCTTACCCTCCCCCGCTCCCCCGATTCCAATCCCTAAACTACAGAGAGCATAAACAACACAGGAGACCAAAGTTCTGACATTAACTGATCCTCACTTTGATGATTCAGGAGGAAGGAATAAGAGTGAGAGTGTGAAGGCAGCGAGACACTAGGCAGGATCATAGAGTGGGGAACTGCCCCATTTGTCCCTGGCACTACTTTGGAAGGAGTGTGTGGTATAAAGAAAAAAAATTGATTGGGATCAGATCTTGAAAAGGCTTTAATTCCTCACTAAGAAGTTTGGACTTTATTCCAAAGGCAATATTTAAGCTGGAGTGAGACCCAATAAAAGCTGTATTTCTAAACAAACAACAAAAACAAAAATAAGTCACACGGAACTGCTAATAGATGGTTGAAAGGAATTTTAGGAACCTCTTGATTCAAGGACAGATAATGTAAAGAATTCAGTTCTTCTATTTCTCAGATATACCACCTAAATATATGCATACCTACCATAAGGCACTATGCTATGCAAGTCCTTTACATGTGTTATCTGTTAAGCTCCACGGAAGAGGGTCCAGGTCTGTCTTATTCACTTCACTATCCCCAGTACCAAACACACTGGCTGGCATTTTGGAACCAGTACAAAAGGATTTGTTGAATAAGTCCTCAAAACAACCCCAAATAAGTAGATATTATTATCATCCTCATTTTAGAAATGAGGAAGTTGAATTTTTAAGAGGGACAGAAACGTGCCTGAGAACACATTAAGTAGTGGCAGAGCCAGACTCTAGAATCCAGGTTTTCATATGCTTAGCCTGGTGACCTCTTCACCACACCACAATGCCTCTAAAACATAAATATCTTAGGCACATCCCTCCTCTCCTCAAAATCCTTCCAAGGCTCCCACTGCCTACAGAATAAAATCTTAAACAACTTAGTGCCAGAGACAAAGACCCTCTAGTTTCCTTTTTTAGCCATTTTGCTGCTGCCAAGCATCCTTGGCCTTCCTCAATGCCCGGAGCCAGCTTCTCTACCAGTCCCCATGAGGGCCATCTCACTGTTTCTGCTAAGCTTTCTGGCCCCCACAAGCCCAGCTCATCCTCAGTGAGTTTCCACCTCTGAGCTGCTCTAGCATTATTCATCTGTAGTTGCCTTCTATTATTTGGTGTTTCAGAAACATACTTTTGTCTCCCCAACTAGATTATCAATTTTGCTCCCCAAATCAATATCATAGGTAGTGTGCACTCAGAGCTAGCTTGGGTGAGCAAGGTTTTAGAATTCTGTGCAGTTTACTTTCTAGAAACACAATAGAAACTGTTGATTGCTTCAATTTAGAACAGGCCTGCCTAAATACAATCCCAATGCATTCAAAGAGGACGATATTTAAGATTAGGGAGGACAAGTCGACATCAAAAACAAGGCTGACACAAGTTCCATTTCCACACACATCTTTTAGGTAGGAAGGTGTTAAATGTGGTACAGGCATACTCGTAGAACCTACCTCTTTGCCCTTTGTGGCTCCTCCTTCTGTCCATTCCACCGAAACGCAGGATTTCTCCAAGTTCACAGTCCTTATGTTGGCACTGTGAATTAAGCCTATAGTATGAAAAGATCAGAGTTACCCATATTTTTCACTTTTAGGATCCCACAGGGACTCTTAATGTAGAGTTGGCGTGAAGGAAGGGACAGTTGACTTTCTTTCTAACCCCAGGAGACAAACCTCCTGGCACTTCACCCTTGGAATATCCCACAGTGAGGTAGGCAAGGAACAGTTCTTAAAACTGAGCTGCAGAGGATAAGGACTCATCCCTACTCAAAAGAGAGCCTACAGTGGGGTGAAGGTATGTTTGGGCAGGAGAATCACTCTAGTGCTTAGGTGAGCAGTTCCTCAACACAGCACTGAGGCTCTAGCGCCCTCAGGTTTCCCTATCTCACTCCTGACCTTTATGTCTGACCATTCTAGTGATATGGGTATTAGACCTGCCCGAGTTGAGGTAGCTGCTCAACTAAAAAAGAGAGGGCAGGATTGCAAGCTCCTGAAGAGCAGGGATCTCGTCTGTCTCGTTACCCTGAATCCCAGTATCTGACATACTGCAAGTGCACAGTGTTTATGGGAGAATAGAGGGGCGAGAAAGCCGAGGTCCCTGCAAGAGCAGGGCAGTTGCAGGGGCTAACTTTGGAGGGGAAATGAATCCAGCAACCCTGACGTCCCGGAGAGGTCCAGTGACACAAAGGAGCTCCGCCCATTCCTGGAGGACGGGGAGGGGACCCACCGCCAGTGCAGAGGCCCCTGGCCCTGGTAGAGAAGACTGACTGCCAGTGCGGAGACCTAGACCTGGAGGGTGGAGGGGAATCCCCAGTAGTGATTCAGGGCCTGCTGTTTGGGGAGGGGAGGTAATCTCTGCCCTCTCAGCCCACGGGTCCCCTTGGCCTCAGGACCCCGCCCCTCACCATTACTGCGTTGTATCTTGATGGCGAGACCGGGAAACAGGCGAGCCTGAAGAAGCGACGAGTCCATGGGTAGGCAGGAGCTCCGGGAAGAGAAACGCGAAATGCCAGAAAACCACAACTCTGCCGACACTGCGAAGTCTTAACGCCGCGTAAACCGCCGAAGTTTAAATCCCGCGCGCCGGCGTCCCTGAACGTCACCACGCTGTCGTCGGCCTCTCTTCCGCCAATCAGCGGCGCCCTGCGGAGCCTGTTGGGATACGTAGTCTCCGGGGGGGGGGGCCTTCCGGGGCCTGGGACCGTCCACTCGTCTGACCACAGCCGAGAACGCAGGGCTTGGTGGGAGCTTCGCGAGCCCTCGCGGCCGGAGGGGACAGGTTATAGGCCTTCAATCAGAGGGTTGCAGTACTGCTGGGGTTCCCTAAACTGAGAAACATCAAGATGGTGTCTCAGAGGGAGGGCTCACGGGTCCTACAGTCATGGGTTCGAATCCGAACTTCTTTAGTTGCCTGCTCAGTGACCTCGGACAAGTTACAAACTTTTCCTCTTCACACAGTGGGGAGCATGATTCCTCCCTCGCGGAATTATTGCTAAGTTTCAATGAGGGGCTACATTTACAGTGAATGGAAGACCAGATTCGCTAGCTTTTTAATCGAGTGTCTACCACGTGGTAGGCATGGTGCAAGGCGCTGGAGATAGCAATAATGAAAGCGACACGTAGTTCTTGCCCTCGAACTAACATTTCTAACGTGAACAGGGGACAAAAAGAAGCAAATTACAAGTAAATTACGATACGTAGTAAGTGCTCTGAGGGAAACCAAGAACTGGAATACAGAAAAATGGAGGAACCTACTTTAGATAAAATGGTCAGGGAAGAAATCTTTGAAGTGATACTTAACCTGACTCTAGAGAACAAGGAGGAATGTCAAAATGAAGGGCAGGGAGGTGGAGAGGCTTCCAGACTAAGATCTGAGAATGATATATGCAAAGGCCCTGAGGTGGGACAGAACTTGATCTTGAAGAACTGAAAGAAGCCCATATGGATGGAAGGCAATAGGTGAGGGGGAGAAGAGTGAGATCAATTTAGCATCTTGTATCCCATAGTAATATTATAATTTTGGCTTTTGTCCTAATGAGAAATCATTGAAGAATTTTGAGCAGAGGAGTGACAAGATCTGAATTACATTTGATTTTATGTTCATTGGGCTTGCTGCTGTGTAGAGAACTGATTTGAAGGGGGCAGAACTGGAAGTGAGGTGACCTAGTAGGCAAGAGATTATACCGGCCTAGCCTGGGGTCATGATACTGGAAATGTAGCTAAGAGGATGGATTAAAGGTGTACCTTATTTGGGAGGTGGAAAGGTGGAGTGAATGGGTCTTGCTGATGGGTTTGTGACAGGATTTCAGTCTAAAATGAAACAGGAGGATCTGAAATGGAGAATCTCACAAAGGTACCCTCCAAAGAATGGAACTTAGAGACTGATTTCCCATAATTGCCTGGTTTACAGAAAACAGGCTTATTTCCTGACCAATGAACATCCACCAAGAATTACTCCCCATCCTCAAGCCAATGAACTTAATACTTTTGGACTCTGGTCAGACTTGCTTCTGGTCCATAAACACAACTCTGCCCAAACCCTCAACGGACTTGCTTGTATCTTGCTACATCATATGTTTCTCAAATTGCAACTCAATTTCTGGTAATTCGAGCTTGCCTTGGTTTGCCTCTATTTAGGTTGACAGGTTGGATACGTGGGTGAAGGAGAAGGGATAATCATGGACGACTGCTGGTTTCTGGCTAGAGCAACTGGGTGGGTGGTGGACTATTTCTTGAAATAGGGGAGTGGGGTTATGAAGGAAACAGTTTGGGGGGGTTAGGTCAAAAGCTTCACTTTGGTCATGTTGAGTGTGAGATATATACAAGACTTCAGAGTGAAGGTGTCAGGTTAGCAGTTGGATACACAAATTAGGAGCTCAGGGAGAGATCCAGGCCAGAGACAGAGATTTGGCAGTCATTTTAGGTAGATGTATTCAGAGTCCTGGAACTAAATGAGATCTCCTAGGGAGATAGTATAGATGGAGATGAGAAGAACCATCATGGAGCCATGGGGCATACCAGCATTTTGAGGGAGGGCAGAGGAGGAGCAAAGGAGGTGAGATTAGAGCGGTTTGAAGGGATGAGGAAAACCAGGGAGTAGAAGTAGAGGAAGGAATGAAGGAGGAAGTAACTCTGGAGAACTGCAGTAAGGACAGGCAAGATGAGGACATGGAAGTATCCTTTAAATTTGCTAGCACGTAAGTCATTGGTGACCTTGAGCAGTCTTGGTAAAGTATTGAAGATGAAAGTCAGAGTAGAGAGAGAAATGGGATATTGTTTACAGTTACATATATATGCGATAAAAGAATAAAGATATGCCTGGGAATGATAAACACTAAGATTCAAGAGAGCAGTTGCCTCTGGCAGAGAGAGTAAAGTGGTTGGAGAGGGGTACTTCAACAAAATAGAATTTTGTTTTTTAACATGAATCATGGGTATACATGATGTTCATTATGTTATTTTCTGTGCCTCCTGAGTTAGGAGGGCAATATAAATTCAGACCCATCCCCACCTTTTTTGCTTTTTCCACCTGTGGGTCCAAGTAGTTGCAAACTTCCTTGCTGCTTCCCAAGGCCCTTGGGGCAATTGGGGTTTTGCAGGGGGCATTTCCAGTTCCTCAACCTTGGGCAGACCTAGTGAATTTCTCCTGGTCCTGCATGGGTGATAAAACTCCAGCCCTCATAACTTGTTTCTGATTCCAATACCCTCCTGTTATAGGAACCTGAAGTCAAGGACTTAACACCGAGTGGTCCAAAAACAGTAAAACCTACAGGAAACTCAGAGTCTCCAAAGTCGAGAATTCCTTTTGTGCCAAAAATGAAGAGAGTAGTCAGAGCAGCAAGGGGAACTGACCCAGAAGAGTCCTATGGTCTGAGAATAATGAAACCTCTAGGACTTTCAGAAACACAAAGCCATTAAATTGGGGACACTTATGTGTGCCAGGGACTCCAACATATTACCATGTACATATCACCACAACAGAGAGAAAAAGAAGCCCTCCCTTCCTTGAACTGGTAATAGAACAATCAGAGTCTATAAAATTGGTATGCTTTACGTCAAAAAAATAGCAAGTTAAAAAAATCATTGTGAAAGGATAGAACAATATGTTTAAAAAAAAGACATATATGAAAAAAACAAAAACTAGAAACACTTTAAAAGTACAGCCACTGAAATAAAAAAACCTCTGGAACTGTACTACAGTTTCCAATTAATTAAATGATTCAGTGGATGCTAGGTGAAAGGTTACTGAGTACAGGATGTTTGTATGGTGCCGGAGTATTGCTCCACAGATTATTTGTTAACAATTTGTAAAGGGAAAGCACACCTTTACATGAAAAAACGTGGCAGTCACCATTATAACCAAGTGATCAAACAGTATCACCAGTAGTGAGGCACCCTGACATTAAGTGTCTCCTGATAGGATACAAGATGAAGTACACAGCATCATCTAGGAGATAATGATGCCAAAAATGTGTAAGCTAAATCCAGTCCAGCCTCTAGACTTAGGTTTTATTCATTATTTTTTTCTGAACTACTTGAAAGTTGTGTTAAACACAATTCAACCGAGTAAATTTGAAGATCTAATTGGCGATTACACTGGTGACTCATGAATCACTCATGAATCGGGCAGCATCCCATTTAGCAACTAGGAGGGTGCTCTAAGTGGTTGTATAAAATGGAAGGTTTTTATAGGAAGGAGGGTGGGGCAAGGGAGCTATTAGCAAAAGAGAAGAAAGGATTATTTTTAGGCCAGGACATCTTTTTGTGGGGGAAGGGACTGGCAAGGGTTTTATTATACAGATTGACTCTTCTTTCTCTGGGGAATGAAGAAGGCCCATTTGGCAGATTACCTCATTGATGCTGACTAGAAAATTCCAGACTAAGTGATTAAGATTACATTTCCAGTGAAGGTTGAAACTGCCATAGGTTAGGTATTAAATCTAGGATTGGTGTCATGGGCTTTAGCACAAGTGACACCATTTTGGGCCTGTGGTTTTTCTCTTTAACAGTTGCAAACATCATGACTCTTTAGCTCTAAGTATTTCAACATGCATCTCCCAAGAACAAGACCATTCTCCCACATAATTACAGTATCATTATTATACTTAAAAAATTGAAAATAATTCCCTAAAGTCTTTTATATCTAGAAATGAGATTTGTTTTTAAATTATTCAATAATCCAGTGGGCCAGCAGTGAGGGATGGGGAGACAGGAAATAACTGTGGCCATGAATTGATGATAGTAGATGCAGGCTAATGGAAAATGGTGTCTTTGCACTTAACGTTTATTTGTTTGAAAATTTTTTTTAAAGTTTTTTTTTTTTTTTTTTTGCTGTGGACCATTTTTAAAGTCTTTATTTAATTTGTTACAATATTGCTTCTGTTTTATGTTTTGGTTTTTTGACCATGATGCATGTGGGATTCTAGCTCCGCGACCAGAGATGGAACTCGAACCCCCACCCCCTGCATTGGAAGGCGAAGTCTCAACCACTGGACTGAAGAGGGGTTGAGGATTTGAAAAACTAGAGTGAAAACCGAGAAATCCATGAGAAGACGGAAGGTAGTTGGGGGCCAGTTGTGGGGAGACTGTGACTGTAGCCAGAGTGGAAGGGTGTCAGATGCCTTGAGATGGGGGTGAGGCTGAGGGAGAGCTATTTCAGTTGTGCTCACCTGTGCCTCTCCCCTCCTCACCCCCACTCCCCAGGACCCTGGATGGATCATTACCTGCCCCATTGCCTCATGAGGCTGTAAACTCAGCACTCTAGCCTGACTAGGTAGGGCTAGACCAGTGGACCTTAAACATTACCTCCCCACCTGCTTCATATCCTAGGGTCTGGGCCTTAGCCTTCCCCTAAATTCACTGACACCCCTAAAATAATAGGAACTCAAAGGGAAACATATTTGCAATGAAAGAAAAACAACAAACAGAGAAACCTATATTAGATGAAGCTGAGTTAGTAGACCTGGTCAAGTTTAAAATAAGTATAATAAATATCCTCAAAATATAAGGGAGGATATTGTTAACCTAAGGTAGGAACAAACAAGAAGAATCAGTTGGAAATACTGGGAATGAAAAATTTAATAGTTGAAATCCATACATGGATTGAATAGCAGAATGGTTACAGCCAAAATGAAACGATGAGCAATAAGATCAGGGTGAGGATTCTTCCAAACGGCATCAGGAAGGGATAAAGAAAACAAGAAAGATAGAAAACAAATGAGCTAGTTGTTTTTTTTGTTTTGTTTTGTTTTTTGTTTTTTTTTAATTTATTATTATTATTTTAAATTAATTTATTTAATTATTTTTGGCTGTGTTGGGTCTTCGTTTCTGTGTGAGGGCTTTCTCCAGCTGCGGCAAGCGGGGGCCACTCTTCATTGCGGTGCGCGGGCCTCTCACCATCGCGGCCTCTCTTGTTGTGGAGCACAGGCTCCAGACACACAGGCTCAGTAGTTGTGGCTCACGGGCCTAGTCGCTCCGCGGCATGTGGGATCCTCCCAGACCAGGGCTCGAACCCATGTCCCCTGCATTAGTAGGCAGACTCTCAACCACTGCGCCACCAGGGAAGCCCCCTGAGTTAGTTGTTTATGACCCACACTGTTGGTGACTAATTCTGCAGCCGTTCCCAGCCCCCTTCTCCCTTACTTATCTCCACATTGGAGATAGAAAAAGAAGGGACTGAAATGAGGATCATTTGCTGGTAATATGTCCTCCCCCTTTTTTCTTGCCTTGGACATGGATGTTTTGTCTGGAGCTGTGACAGCTGTCTTGCGATCATGAGGTAGGTTGATAGTCATCAGATCAAAAAAATTCAACACACTCAGGACAGCCAAGTAGGAAGGTAGGAAGAGCCCAAGAAGGTTCTTGGTGGCTGAACAGTTGAACTAATGCCAGCAACCACCTACAATCCAACTCCTTGCTGTGTAACTACAAACAAAAGAAAAGAAAACAAAAACCCACGTGTTTATTTTTTAAAATTATTTATTTATTTATTTGGCTGCGCTGGGTCTTAGTTGTGGCGTGTGGGATCTTTTTATTTGCAGCATGCGAACTCTTAGTTGAAGCATGTGGGATCTAGTTCCCTGACCAGGGATCAAACCCGGGCCCCCTGAATTAGGAGCATGGAGTCTTAGCCACTGGACCACCAGGGAAGTCCCCCAACTTGCTTATTTAAGCCACCATTATTCATGTTTTCTTTAATCAGCAACTGAAAACATACCTAACTAAAATATTCCTAACTGATGCCTTGTTCAATAATTTGAAAAAGAACTACAAAGTTGAGATTCAAAGAAATGAGAGGGGAAAAGGTAGAAATCAGTGAAAAAGAGATTTAAAAGAAGTATTTTAGGACTTCCCTGGTGGCCCAGTGGTTAAGAATCCACCTGCCAATGCAGGGGATACGGGTTCAAGCCCTGGTCGAGGAAGATCCCACATGCCGTGGAGCAACTCAGCCCGTGTGCCACAACTACTGAGCCTGCACTCTAGAGCCCATGAGCCACAACTACTGAGCCTGGGCGCCTAGAGGCTGTGCTCTGCAACAAGAGAAACCCGCGCACCGCAACAAAGAGTAGCCCCCACTCTCCACAACTAGAGAAAGCCAAAAATAAATACATAAATAAATTTTAAAAAAATGAAACTACATGCAATAGTAGAAGAAAACATGAGTGTATTTTTCTTAATAATCCGTGTGTGAAGAAAGCCTTTTGAACTATAACTCAAAATCCAGAAGAGATAAAAGATTTATAAATTTGACTCCATTAAAAAACACCTGCTTGGCCAAATGAAAAACTGGGAGAGAATATTAGCAACTTAACGATACATGGCAGATAAAGAACTAATGTCCTTAACACACAGAGAGCTCTTTAAAATAAAGGGAAACTTTTCCTTTCTGTGATGCATGGCTGAAAGATGGCAATGCAGGTTTCCGAGAAAAATTGAGGGGAGAGAGCAAACATAAAAATGGACAAAAGATATAAACAGAAAATACACACACACAAAAGATACAAAAATGAAAAATATACTCAACTTCTCTTATAAAAAAGAGAAAAAATACTCAACTTCACTTATAAAAAAGAGAAATGCAAATTAAAACTACACTGAGATACCATTTTTCACCATTTAGATAGGTAGAAATTTAAAAACTTGACAACATCCTGTTGACAAACCTGTGGGGAAACAGACACCCTCATATGTTGCTGGAGGGAGCACACTTGGAAACAAACTATAGAATTTGGCAGTATTTAACAAAACTACATGTGAATTTAGACTTTGACTCAACAATTCACTTCTGAGAATTTATCCCAAAATACACACTTAGAAATATGAAAAAACATATGCACAAAGCTATTAGTTCAGTATTATCCGTAATAGCAAAATTCTGTAAACAACTGAAATTCCCACCTATAGGGACTGACCGAATAAACTATAGTATGTCCACACAATGGAGTACTGTGCAGCCACAAAAGAATGAGGGAGATCTCTATAAACTGATGTTGCTTGATTTCCAGGGTGTATTATTAAGTGAAATAAGTAACGTGTATGTTACCTTTTGTTAAAGGAAATAAAATGTGTGATAATAATGATGATAATGTTTTTTTTTTTCTTCAAAAAGAAACATGTAAAGATAAACCAGAAACTAATGAACACAGGGGAACACAGGGTGGAGGGGATGGGGTGGAGAGGATAAGGCCAAAAGTGACACTTCTCTTGAGTTTATTTATTTATTTTTATATTTATTTAATTTATTTTTTTAAATTTTAGGCCGCATTGGGTCTTCATTGATGCATGTGGGCTTTCTCTAGTTGCGGCGAGCGGGGGCTACTCTTATTGCGTTGCGCAGGCTTCTCATTGCGGTGGCTTCTCTTTGTTGCAGAGCACAGGCTCTAGGCGCATGGGCTTCAGTAGTTGCAGCACGCAGGCTCAGTAGTTGTGGCGCATGGGCTCAGTAGTTGTGGTGCATGGGCTCAGTAGTTGTGGTGCCCAGGCTTAGTTGCTCCATGGCATGTGGGATCTTCCTGGACCAGGGATGGAACCCGTGTCCCCTGCATTGGTAGGTGGATTCTTAACCACTGTGCCACCAGGGAAGTCCACTTCATAATTTTAAAATAGAAAAAATAGGGGCTTCCCTGGTGGCGCAGTGGTTGAGAATCCGCCTGCCAATGCAGGGGACACGGGTTCGAGCCCTGGTCTGGGAAGATCCCACATGCCGCGGAGTGACTAGGCCCGTGTGCCACAATTACTGAGCCTGCGCGTCTGGAGCCTATGCGCCACAACAAGAGGGGCCGCGATAGTGAGAGGCCTGCGCACCGCGATGAAGAGTGGCCCCCGCTCGCCGCAACTAGAGAAAGCCCTCGCACAGAAACGAAGACCCAACACAGCCATAAATAAATAAATAAATTAAAAAAAAAAAGAATAATGATGACACACATTGTATTTATTTAAAAAAAATAAAATAAAATAAAATAGAAAAAATAGAAAGGTTTTTAAAACGAGGGACTTTTTTTTTTTTTTAGGTTTTTTTTTTTGCCGCGCCGTGCAGCATGCGGGATCTTAGTTCCCCGATCAGGGATCAAACCTGTGCCCCCTGCATTGAGAGTAAGGAGTCTTAACCACTAGACCACCAGGGAAGTCCCAGTGAGGCACTTTTTAACTCCAGGAAAATAAAAAGTTATACATGGTAAGAAAGGTAATCATAGAACTCTACTTGGCTTGGCTCAAACAATATTGAATGTTGAAATACAATCACATGGGGATGATGGGCATGGGGAAGAAGGGGTGTGAGGGAGAAAACATCCTCATCTCGCTTCATGGTAAGTGTCAGAAACAAGGCAAAACACCTAAAATGTAGTTGCTTGTGCTAAACCGCACATCACCAGACTGAGGCTTAATTACAGTTTTGGTTCTCCTAGAAATGGAATCTTCAACCAGTCAATCAGGAATTGCCTGGTCAGTACTAGTAAGGTCATCTGCCTGATAGACCCCTGCCCTCCCCTAAAGGAAAGGAACTTTGTCATGACCAACCCGACTTTTGGCAGAGTACAACTTCCTTGTTCCTGCTCCCTTCTGCTTATAAAAGTCTTTCATCTTGTACAGCTCCTCCGAGCTCCTTTCTCTCTGCTACATTGGACAGTGCCCAGTTCATGAATCATTGAATAAAGCCAATAAGATCATTAAAATTTGCTCAGTTGAATTTTGTTTTTTTAATATAAATCAAGAAATAATGTTTAAAATTAGTGACTTAACCAACGAGGACCTACTGTATAGCACACAGGACTATGCTCATTATTTTTTAATAACCTATAAGGGAAAAGAATCTGAAAAAGAATATATATATATATATATATATATATATATGTAACTGAATCACTGTGCTGTACATCTGAAGCTAACACAACATTGTAAATCAAGTATAAGTCAATAAAAAATTTTTTTTAATTTTTTAAAAATAAAAAATAAATAAAATTAGTGACTTAGGCAACAGTATAGTCTGTTATTCTGAAACACAGGCCATATCCAGTAGAAGAAACTGCTGAGAGTGAACAGCGGTTGCTTCTGATGACAGAAATGGGGTGTGAGGTGGGATGTAGAGAAAAAGTGAGTAATAGTTTGTTTGTTTGTTTTTAAATGCTATTTAGCAGTATCTGCCTTCTGCTTTGAATACTGCCTGTGGTGAGGAGATAACTTGCTGGTTCTGGAGATCTTGATAGTGCCTATTAAGGGACAAGCCAAGGTGTTACAGTTTAGGACTCCTGAGAAGAAATTCAGCTCCCATTCAGCACTGCCCCTTCCCTTACACCACTCTCTTCCACTGCTTGAATTATGATTACAGTATTTATGTTTTTCCAGGCACATGAATAATTTCCCCTAGATTGTGTACTCTTTTTAAAAAATTTTATTGAAGTATAGTTGATTTACAATGTTGTGTTAATTTCTGCTATACAGCAAAGTGATTCAGCTACACATATATATTCTTTTTCATATTCTTTTCCATTATGGTTTATCAAAGGATATTGAATATAGTTCCCTGTGCTATAGAGTAGGACCTTTTTGTTTATTAGATTGTGTACTCCTCGAAGACAACTCAGTTTGATTTGTCTGCCTCCTTCCTTCTTCCATTTTCCATTCTTTTTTCTTGCCTACCATCTCTCTCCCTCCCTCCCTCCCTCTCTCTCTCTCTCTCTCTCTGCCTCTCTTTCTCTTTTCATAGCAGCCCTGCCTGTCTGTCTGTCTATCTATCTGTCTGTCTATCTATCTGTCTGTCTATCTATCTATCTATCTATCTATCTATCTATCTATCTATCTATCTATCATCTTTGGCCCTCACGAGATGATTATTCTCCTGGGTTCATGACATTATCATCAGTGGTCTATGGAAGGCTCCTCTTGCTATTCATTCATTTATCTATTTATCATTAATTATTTCTTTATTTTATTCTCATTCGCCTTCTTTTCCCAGGCAAATATCCCACTATGTTTAATATATATCTTCTTGTTTTTTGTTCTTATAAAATGGGTATTGTGTGCATGTATTATTTACGTGCAAGGATTTTAAAAGTTATATTAATATTATTGTATCGTGCATCTCATTTTTATCACTAAACATTCTATTTTTGATGCAATGTGACATCTAATACATTATTTCCAACTGTTGCATAATAGTACATTTTACCCATTTTACCTGCTGTTCTCCCAGTGATGGATGTCAGGTTGTCTCCAAGGATGCTGCAGACAATGCTCCATAAAATAAAATTAGGCCTTTATTTCACATCATACAGAAAAAAAATCTAGATAATTAGGGATTCAATTGTAAAAACGTTAAAACTTTCAGAAGAAAATACGACTATATTTTTATAACGTTAGGGTAGGGAAAGATTTCTTAAAATCTAGAAAACTATAAAGTGAAAATTCAGGAATTGAATATATTAAAACTTCTGTATGATAATAAACAAATAAAAAAACAACTGACAGACTACAGGAAATAACTTGCAATACATATAAACTGTCAAAGGTTTAGTTTCCTCAATATAAAGAGTAAGAACCCCTACAAGTCAATAAGCAAAAGATAAAAAACAAGTTAAAAATGGATAAAAGACCAGAACAGGCAGTTCCGGGAATGGGAAACTGGAATTACCAATAAACATGAGAAGATACTCACATGTATTTCTCTCTATGTATTTTTAAAAGATTACTTGTTACCTAAGTCTCTGAGTGTTAAAACACATCTTCTGGGTTGAATTATTATCATAATAAGTACATGATTGATCAAAACAAGATAAGAATTTTCAACCTAAAAAGTAAAAAGTAAAGTAAAAAACAAAGTAAAAATTTACTAAAAAGTAAAAATTTATTGGAAATACATCTAATGAGATGAACAAACTTTTATTTTTCAGTTGGTATACATAAAGTGAGACAGAGTTTGTTGCCAATTCTATTCTTATTTTTGTTTTCACAAGTAAAAGATCTAAGAAACCTTAAAATAAATAAATAGATTGGAGTTGGAGAGAGTTTTTTATAGTAATGTCACTATATGTCCCTTTGTTGGATGTCCTAGGCATTGTGGTATACTCAAACAATGGAATACTGTGCAGAAAATAAAATGGATGTACTGGAACTAGGTTTACAGATACCAACACAAATAAATCTTGAAAATGTAATGTTGAATTAAAAAAAAAAGGAAGTTAGGGACTTCCCTGATGGTCCAGTGGGTTAGACTCCGCGCTCCCAATGCAGGGGGCCTGGGTTCAATTCCTGGCCAGGGAACTAGATTCCGCATGCATCCAGCAACTAAGAGTCTGCATGCCACAACTAAGAAGTGCACATGCCACATCTAAGAGGTGCGCATGCCACAACTAAGAAGTCCACATGCCACAACTCTGAGCCCGCATGCTGCAACTAAAAAAAAAAGATCCTGCATGCCACAACTAAAAAAAAAAAAAATCCCGCATGCCGCAATGAAGATCTCGCGTGCTGCAACTTAGACCCAGTGCAGCCAAAATAAATAAATAAATATCTTTCTTAAAAAAGGAAGTTACAGGGAATTCCCTGGCGGTCCAGTGGTTAGGACTCTGCACTTTCACTGCTGAGGGCCCAGGTTCAATCATTGGTCAGGGAGCTAGGGGAGCTAGGATCCCCAGAAGCCCCACTGTGTGGCCAAAAAAAGGAAGTTACCAAAGGATGGATGAAGTAAGATATTTATATTAAATATATATTTCTTTAATTAATTATTTTAATGATTTGTTTATTTATTAATTATATTAATAATTATATTAAATTTAAAAAACACATAACTTGGGACTTCCCTGGTGGTGCAGTGGTTAAGACTCCGTGCTCCCAATGCAGGGGGCCTGGGTTCGATCCCTGGTCAGGGAACTAGATCCCACGTGCATGCTGCAACTAGGGAGCCGGTGAGCCGTAACTAAGGAGCCCCCTTGCTGCAACTAAGACCCAGTGCAACCAAATAAATAAATAAAATAAGTATTAAAAAAAGACATGAAAAACACATGACTGACATTGTTGGTGGATGGAGGACACACCAACTTCAGCGGAGTAGGTATCAATGGATAGAGGGGGAGTAAATGGGATTGGGGGAACAAATGCAGGCTTCAAATGTGTATATAAGGTTTTGGTTTTTGTTTTGTTTTTATAAGAGAACATCCACACTTTTATTTATTTACTTTTTAATAAATTTAAATTCTTGAGGGATACAGCATCACACAGATTCTGAGTTCAATGGCCTTAGCAGGAAAGTTGCTTCAGAATTCGGCAGGAACCATGCCATTGTTTCCATGGGCATGAATTACCTTTTCCCAGTTACTCTCTTTGGTTTGGTTTGCCACCAGGAGTCACTGTGCTGTCTCTGCTTTGTACACATAAGGACATCTCTTGCTTAGATAGAATTCGGTTTCATCCCAAGCATAAACACCTTCAGTTCTCAGAAGAGCTGTGTGCTCCCTCTGCTTCCAGAGACCCTGCTTAGAGCCAGCAAAAATGGCCTTGCACCAGAGCCTTCCAGACATATTCATCATTTTAAAGTCCTCTTCCCAGCAGGCCTCCACAGGCTCCAAAACGGAGGTAAGGGAGCTATGTTAACTTTTGTTTACTTTTCAAACATATCTAAAGCACATCTGAAAAAATGTTCATATCTATTAAATCTGAGTATCAGGTGTGTTTTTGTCCTCTACACTTTTCTGTGGAGTTAGAAATAGTTCATGATGAACTTTTAAAGTAATAAAGAATGAGGAGTGAGGAAGTAGAGACCAGGGGAAAAACTAAGAACTCTGTTTTACTATAGAAGTTATTTCACCTAAATGTATCCTGAAATCTCTGCTGTTTCAATCAATTTCAAAGCACTGTTTAGATAATTACAAAAGTCATTTAAAACATCTAGTATGAAAATTAATTAATTCAAAATGGTACCAGTTGATGCAAATGCATCCACAGGAAAGACTACTAAGCTTCGAGGTGAAACTCAGTGGAAACTAATTGTTTAGAATGAAAGTTTCATTTGTTCTCTTGTGGCTGTAGGAAAGTTTGTTTTTAATAAAGAGATTTCTGTCCGAATTTTTCTCTGAAACAAAAATACCCAGTGAAGATTTTTCTTTGTTGTGGTTGATCACTATATTCCAAAAGGAGACTGCAGTTGGAGGGTGATGTAGGTCTAGTAAGTTCACCCTCCCCCGCTGCCCCTTCCTGTACCCCCTCCACCGTCTTACCCTCTCCCTTTCTTTTTCAGCTGGGAGTTGATGGAGGCTACCTGGCCTGCAGGGATGAACCAGCGGGGAGGAAAGATAGCTGGTGCCCTGGAGGGGGACGGTCTTTGATGGGAGGAGGGCAGAGGAAGGGACCCTCTGCTGGGCGCTGTTAGGTTGGGGCGTGGGAAGATAAGGAAGTAGCTTCTGCTTTCTCAGCGACTTCTGTAGTGGGGTTATCTGCTGAACTTGAGAGCTGGGGAGGAGGTGTGGGATGGTTTCGGTGAGAGAAGAAGGTATATAGTGAGCGCCTCGAGAGTGGGAAGCAGAGCCAACTAGAGACATGTCGAGTAATATCCAGACCTTCATCAGAGGCCTGGCTCAGTGGTCTGATTTTTCCAGCAGTTCAGCTGCTACAGGGCAGATGCTGAAAAGGTAGAGGAATATAAGGGCCAGAGGGGTGGGAGGAGGAGGAACTGCTGGCGAGGGATAGGATGGAGGGCCAGCTCCACAGAGATCCTCACTGTGGTGATTACTACTGCACCCTCTCCCTCCCCTCCTCCTCCTGCCACCTTGGAGTCAGAGTCTGGATCCTTCCTCTTACCTCACTTGACCTCCATCCTCCTCCCCTCCCACTCCCCAACTTCCTTCATCTGTCCTTTAATTTCTCTCTCCAGGCTCTTCACTCTCTCCATCTGTACTGGCTCCTTCCCAACGTGTTTAAGCATGTTTAACACTCTCCTAATATTAACAAAAGGGGCAGAGGGAGGCTGCCATTAATCCCACACCCCTTCCAGCTACCGGCTCTATTTCGCTTTACAGGCCCAATGTCTCAGAAGCATTGCCTGAGTTCTCTACCTCCCGTGGCCTCCCTCATCAGCTCCCTGCAGTTGGGCTTCCATCACCCCCCACCCCCGTGGTCACCAGCAAATGCCTTGTTGTTGCATCCAATGGACTTTCCTGTCCCCACCTCACTTGATCACTCATTTGACAGAGCTAACCACTTCCTTCTTGAAACTTATATTCTGCCCTTGATTTCTTTTTTCTTTTTTTTTGGCTGCGTTGGGTCTTAGTTGCGGCCTCAAGGGGGTCTTCCTTGAGGTGTGTGGGATCTTTCGTTGCGGCGTGGGCTCTTCGTTGTGGTGCAGGCTTCTCTAGTTGTGGTGCACTGCCCTTGATTTCTGTGCCGTCCACACTGCTGCTTTTCCTCTGGCCTTCCTAATTTCACTGCTCCTTCTGCCGCGCCTCCCTTAGGCCACTGTTCTCTAGGGACCTATCCTAGACTTTTTTTCCTCTCCTCACTTTCCACTCTTTCTCCTTGAGCAATCCTGGCAACCCCCTGGTCCAGGCTGCCTTTTATTTCTCTCTGGCTTTACTGTTCAGTCCTAAATCATCCCCCAAACGTCTTGCCCTCAGTCTCCTTACTTTAGCCAGTATGGATGTCCAGTGGTTCTCAACTTAGCCTGCATCAGAATCATGTGGAGGATTGTTAACATGCAGGTATCTGGGTCCCACCTGGAGTTTCTGATTCAGTAGGTCTGAGGTGCGGCCCAGTCATTTGCATTTCTAACGAGTACCCAGGTACATTAGGTGTATTTTCTAGGGTACCATGACAAAGCGTCACAAACTGGGTGGCTTAACAGAACTTTATTGTCTGACAGCTCTGGGGGCCTCATTTAAACTAATTACATCTGCAGTGACTTTATTTCCAAACAAGTCACATTCTGAGTAATGGGGGTTAGCATTTCAACATATGAATTTGGAGGAGGGGGGACACAATTCAACTCATAATACTGATAACACCAGGTGATGCTGATGCTGCTTCAAAACACTAATCTGATCATATTATTCTTTAAAGCTTTTCAGAGGTTTCCCATTGTTCTCAAGGTAAATCCAAAGTCTTAGTTTGGCACTGAAGACCCAATCTCGTCCTGTCATTTAGCCACTTGTCCTTTTACCTCTCAGGCTCACACTGCTCATGGTGCCTCTCTGCCTAGACCCCCCTCACCACACTACTTCTATGGATCCTTTATTGCTCAGCCTATGTGTCACTGAAATTGTCATCAGTGCTCATCACACATACCTGTCTCTTAGGGCCTAGCACAGGGTTTGACACAGTGTTCCATACATTTTTGTTGCATCAATGTATGAAAACAATTATTTTCAAGCCTCTTTAAAAAAATTCAATTTTAATTTTTTTAATTCAAGAGAAATTTTAATTTGGAGTATTATAAAACAAAATCATAAAATAGGTAAGCAACAAGGATATACTGTATAGCACAGGAAATTATAGCCATTATCTATAATCTATAATGGAGTATAATTTGCAAAAATACTGAATCACTATGCTGTACACCTGAAACTAACATAATATTGTAAATCAAATGTACTTCAGTAAACAAACAAACATGCATTCAGGCGCGGAGCTGGACGGGCGCAGCTGGCAGGTCGGACGCGGAGGGGGGTGCAGCTGGATTCCCGCCCCCTTCCCCCTCCGCCGAGAGCCCCAACCCCTCCGCCGGCCAGGCCCACCCAACTGAACTATCCTCTGCGGGCGCGAGCCCGGGACGGCTCGGGGCGCCCCCAGCAGAAGCCCCACCATGGGCAGTCAGAGCTCCAAGGCTCCCGGGGGCTACGTGACCACTGAGGAGGCAGCAGGCGCCTCCCCGCTAAGGTCAACAGACAGGAGAACGGCCACGTGAAAAGCAATGGAAACTTCTCCCCCAAAGGTGAAGGGGAGTCGCCCCCCTGAACGGAACAGAGGAGGCAGCCGGGGCCCCTGGCGATGCCATCAAGCCAGCACCCCCTAGCCAGGGCGTTGAGGTCAAGGGGGAGCGTCCCCCCTCCAACCCCCGCCAAGGAGACCTCCAAGAAGAAGAAATTCTCTTTGAAGAAGCCTTTCAAATTGAGTGGCCTGTCCTTCAAGAGAAATCGGAAGGAGGGAGGGGGTGACTCGTCTGCCTTCTCACCCACAGAGGAAGGGCAGGAGCAGGGAGAGGTCGGTGCCTGCAGCGAGGGAGGCACTGCCCAGGAAGGGAAGGCTGCCGCCACCAGACAGCCAGGAGCCCCAGGCCAAAGGGGCAGAGGTTGGTGCTGCTTCCAAGGGAGGAGACACCGAAGAGGCAGGGCCCCAGGCACAGAGCATCCACTCCCTGGGGGCCCTACATCAGCGAGCGAGCAGAATGAGTAGCTGGGTGGGGGCAGGTGGGTGATCTCTAAACTGCAAAAACTGTGCTGTCCTTGTGAGGTCACTGCCTCGACCTGGTGCCCTGGCTGCCTTCCTGTGCCTAGAAGGGAAGGAGCGGTTGCCCCCGAGCCACGTTCACTCTCCTCCTCTCCCTCCTGTGCATTCTCCCATTGTTGCAGCACAAATAGAAATGAAGTTTTCCCTCTCCTTAAAACAAGGAAAATAAAGGGAACAGTGAACAGGCTGTAGAAGAAATATAACCTGGCCTGAAAGAGTTAATCACTCCTAGTTGTTTTTTTAAACTGTTACTAACCTGTAGTGTCTGTACCTAGATTTGTACTTCACAAAGCTAAACTATTACTACCTTTTAAAAAAATTAATATTTATTTATTTATTTTTGACTGTGTTGGGTCTTCATTGCTGTGCGAGGGCTTTCTCTAGTTGCGGCGAGTGAGGGCCACTCTTCATTGCAGTGCGCGGGCCTCTCACTATCGCCGTCTCTCTTGTTGCGGAGCACAGGCTCCAGACGTGCAGGCTCAGTAGTTGTGGCTCACGGGCCTAGTTGCTCCGCGGCATGTGGGATCTTCCCAGACCAGGGCTGGAACCCATGTCCCCTGCATTGGCAGGCAGATTCTCAACCGCTGCGCCACCAGGGAAGCCCTATTACTCCTTTTTTCAAAAAAATAAATTTTTTTTATGGCTGCATTGGGTCTTCGTTGCTGTGCACAGGCTTTCTCTAGTTGAGATGAGTGGGAGCTACTCTACTTTGCCTTGTGCAGGCTTTATATCGTGGTTGCTTCCCTTGTTGTGGAGCATGAGCTCTAGGCGCGCGGGTTCAGTAGCTGTGGCACGTGGGCTCAGTAGTTGTGGCTTGCAGGCTCTAGAGTGTAGGCTCAGTAGTTGTGGCACACTGGCTGAGTTGCTCCTCGGCATCTGGGATCTTCCTGGGGCCAGGGCTCGAACCCGTGTCCCCTGCATTGGCAGGTGGATTCTTAACCACTGTGCCACCCCGAACCTATGACTCTTTAACACTATGTGAATTACATCCTGCACTGCCTTGTAGCAAATCACCCCCTGTAGCATTTGCACTTCAGAAAAAAGGTCGCAGGCCAACAGCCCAGAGACAAACCGACCCAATTACCGGGCTGCCTGATGCCAGCAGTGACTGTTTTGAAATAACGCAGGAAGAAGAAGAATGCAAGACCTTCACTACTTTGATCCTTATCATATATCCCAGACTGCGAGCCCCACGTATAAAATCTTTTCCGATTCCCGAAGGAGATGGGGGCACAGTTCTTCAGGCGCTAGCCTGCTGTGTCTTCCCTTCTGCCTGGCAGAAAAATGAAGCCATCTCTCTCTTCCTCCAAAATCTCTGTCTCCGTATTTCTGTTCGGCATTGGTGCACAGGGAAGCTGATATTGCGGCAACACCATCATCCATCTGCTCTTCCTCTTAAGGCCAGTTGAAGATGGTCCCTTGCAGTTTCCCAAGTTAGGTTAGTGATGTGAAATTCTCCTGCCCCTGGCCCTACCTCCTTCCCTGTCCCCAGCCGCGCAGAAGGCAGTTTGCTGGTTGTCTTCCCCAATTCTTCTCCAAGTAGGTTATGTTTACTCCCCAAATCCCTGAGCCAGAGGTGGGGTTGCCTACACTCCCAAACCCTGAGTGTCCACCTTGCCCTGTTGTTTGTAGTCTCTTGTGCTGTGCCTACAGTGGCACCTGGGCGGGGGAGGACACTGCCCTCGTCTAGGTTTTTCTAAATGTCTTACTCAAGTTGCAACCTCCAGCTTGTGAATCAACTGTGTCTCTTTTTTGACTTGTAAGCAAGTATTAAGCTTTGGGGTTGGGGGGAGGTCTGTAATGTGAAACAACTTCTTGTCTTCCCTCCCCCCACATTGTTGTAAATAACTTTTAACGGCCAAACCCCAGATTTGCACTTTTTTTTTTTTCCTAACTGCTAAGACCATTTTCTTCCCCCTGGTCTTACTGTAACATTTGGAAAAGGAATAAATGTCGTCCCTTAAAAAAAATAAAATAAAATAAAACAGACTTTCTGGGACTTCCCTGGTGGCACAGTGGTTAAGAATCCGCCTGCCAGTGCAGGGGACACGGGTTCGAGCCCTGGTCCCGGAAGATCCCACAGGCCACGGAGCAACAACGCCCGTGCGCCACAACTACTGAGCCTGCGCTCTAGAGCCCGCGTGCCGCAACTACTAAAGCCCGCACGCCTACAGCCCGTGCTCCGCAACAAGAGAAGCCACCGCAATGAGAAGCCCGCGCACCGCAATGAAGAGTAGCCCCCGCTCGCGGCAACTAGAGAAAGCTCACGTGCAGCAACAAAGAGCCAACACAGCCAAAAATAAATAAATATATAAATAAAACTTAAAGGAAAAAAAAAAGAAGACTAAAAAAATAAAGGGAAATCTGCCCCAACCTGTGAAATTATCTTAAAAACAAAACAAAACAAAACAAAAACAAACAAAAAAACAGACTTTCTGGTTGGACTCGGCGACTATATTCCCATCTGGCTTCTGCTCCGCCCCCTGGTGGTGGCTCTAGACCGAGCAGGAAAACTAATAAACGAAGGCATTTGCCGAAGCGCGAGGTTGGTGACTGGGCTTCATTTACATACCCACAATGCATTGCATTCCGGGTCTTGCCTACTTTCAAAAGGCTAGATTCTTGTATTTCTTTTGACTCCCGCCCCCGCTCGAAATCAGGATATTTTCAGAGACTTGTCTGAAATAATGGCAGAACTCACTCGTTGTTTGCGGGTAAATAGTTACCATTGGTGACTTGGGACTTACCGTTAGCCGAGGACTGTGTGAGAGGCTATGACGCCATACTCTGGTTTCTCTTCAGAACGCATAAATCTTTCGCCTTTTACTAAAGATTTCCGTGGAGAGAAACAACTCCGAGTTTCTCACCAATTTTTTGAGGCCTTGTTTTCACAAGGCTGATAAGTTTGTACAAAAAGTAGAGTAATGTTCTGTACTTCTGTGTGTCTGGGGGTAGCGTTCCCCGTCCTGGGAAAAAGTGGTAAGGCAGTTCTGGTTTTGTTGCAGGTCGTGTTTGCGTCGGTGTGTCCCGATTTGTTCTTGTCCAGCGTGTGGTGTGTCGTGTTTTCTTCCCCCTTGATGGTTGTTTTGTTGGTGTTTTCGCGGTGAGGCGCGTGATATCCGTGCGGTTTCGGAACCTGGGCAAGCACCTGGAGTGCCATCGGTTGGCGGCGCGAGACCAGTGAAGTACAGTGGCGAGCCGTGCTTGCGGTTTCTGGCTGTTATTCGTAAGCAGCTGGACTCTTCTGTGGGAGCAAGGTGTGGTGTTCCGTTCCTGTGAGGTTGTCTTCGGAAAGCGGGTCTGGTGTGGACGGTGAAGCTGGTGCTCGCGGAGTCGTGTGGTAGCGTGGGGCGGTGATAGTGACCCTGGTTAGAGGAAGGCGGCACCCGTGGGTGGGAGGAGGAGAGGCGAGACAAGCGCCCACCGTTTCCTTAGCGCGAGCGGCCCCACGGTTTTCAGAAATGCATGTACTCACGGAGCTGCAGAACGCACTTTGTTCCTAGGGCTTCGGGTTTATGTTTGCACGTTGAAGACCACCACGCATGAACTTGAACTGCTTCTTGTGCTCGGCACGGGGCCTGGCACGGAGCAAGTCAATCGTGCAGTAGACGGTTGCTAGCTGTAGAGTATCCGCTTAACCTGGCCTTGGTTAGGTCTTGAATTCAAGTGGAGGCTTGGGCCTATTTGTCTGCAAAGGTCTTTCAAGGCAGTACGTGAGCACCTCAGGCGAGACCCACGTCTCTGGGACTGTGGTTCTAACTGCTGCACTTGTGGAACTTGGCTTTTCTAAAAACTTCAAAAAAATTGAAGTATAGTTGGTTGATTTTTGTGTGATACATGTTTATTTTATTATGTATTTATTTATTTGAAGTAGCACAACATTTTTTTATTTTTTTAACATTTTATTTTTATTTATTATTTTTTTTAAACCTTTCTTTTAATTGATTTATTTATTTTATATTTATTTTTGGCTGTGTTGGGTCTTCGTTTTTGTGCGAGGGCTTTCTCCAGTTGCGGCGAGTGGGGGCCACTCTTTTTTTTTTTTTTTTTTTAATTAATTATTTATTTATTTATTTATGGCTGCGTTGGGTCTTCGTTTCTGTGCGAGGGCTTTCTCTAGTTGCGGCAAGTGGGGGCCCCTCTTCATTGCGGTGCGCGGGCCTCTCACTATCGTGGCCTCTCTTGTTGCGGAGCACAGGCTCCAGATGCGCAGGCTCAGTAATTGTGGCTCACGGGCCTAGTTGCTCCGCGGCATGTGGGATCTTCCCAGACCAGGGCTCGAACCCGTGTCCCCTGCATTGGCAGGCGGACTCTCAACCACTGCGCCACCAGGGAAGCCCTGTAGCACAACATTTTAATCCATTAATTCTAAAAATAACAGAGACATTTTATATCCAGTGTCACCTCCTCAAGAGCCTACTGCAGATTAGACAGCCAGACTGCAACTTACAAAGCCAGACATTAAAGTTGAAGATGCAGTTTGGGACAACACCATCATGGGGAGATTTTCCTCCTCTTTGCTCATAAACGTAAGTTGTCAGCTTAAAAGAATCCTCAGACAGAAAGAGAAAGCTTTCTCTCTCTATAACCTCTTTATTTTAAATCTGTCTGTAATGTTTGAAGACAAAACAGATAATCAGAAAACCAACCTCCCAAGCAAGTACAAGGATCTGAGCTGGACTCCTGGGACTAAAGACTGGTTTAGTTCTATTTCTACCAACACTGTGACGTGAGGTGCTGTGGTTCTTGTTTTAGTTACAAGAGGGGTTAGGAATGAATGCCCACACACAGTTAGTAATAGCTTATCTCGCACATAACTCTGCAGCAGAATACCAACAACAGCAGTATTTTAAAGCAGGGGGGAGAAGAAAGTAGACATTAATACAACTTAAGGTTTCCTTGGTTCTTCCCCTCTTTTTACAAGGAGAATTCAGCTCAAAAACAAAACTCCAGAATGCCCGTACTGTCCTTTGGCCCACCAGGCCCGGAGAGCCTCAGGCTTTAGTGATGTATCCTTCTCGGATGAGGAAATCATAGATTTTCCGGGTTTTGTTCACGTCTATCTTGATGAGTGCTCTTGCCTGTGCCAGTCTCAAGCCTCCTTGCTTGTTACATTCGTTCAGTAGAGCAGATTTGTATTCTAAATAGGCTCCTGGGGCCAATCTCACCACCTGACAGAGCTCCTTTTCTTTTTCATTCAACTTCTCTGTGCCAGGGAGGCCAGTGAGGTTCAAGGGCGGTGCACTTCGTGTACCTGAATTCGAAGCCACTGGTACGGAAGAACTCAGGCCAGAATCAATGGCAGCCCGCCGGTGGAACCCCTGCTGGCAGGCGCTACCGTCCTGGAGGTACTGGAGAACCTCCGAGAGCATAGTGCGTTTGAGGCGTTCCTCTTCTCGAGTCTTCTTGAGGTGATCATAGGTTCTGGCACTACAAAAGTTGGTAATGCCTGCTGTCCTGTATTCCTGGAGCCTCTTGATTTCCCTTCCGGGTTCGAATTCCAATGCATGGCTTTCAATGAACTTGTCATGTTCCACCGGCCCCACTATCCTTGCAAATCGCCTCATTGTTTCATAAAGGTCTTGGACTTCCTTGGGATACCGCCGTTCCATTAACTGAAACTTTCTAAGGTTGATTAATCCATGGTCTCTTATATAATTCGTGTAAAATGTCCGAGTCATCTTCAACAAAATCAATGTCTCTCAAGTCCCATTCTGCATACTTGTCAAACTCCTCAATGAAATCTGCTCGAGCTGGCATGTATCCTGCCATGTCCCGAGAAAGCAAGGAGTCAGAGGTAGGTCGGGGAGGGTCATCTGTAGAGTGAAATGGAATGGCTGTGTCAGCAGTTTTTGCCTCCTCTGCTTGCTTCAGGTTTAGCAGGGTAGATGCAAATAGAGGGTTATTGATGAAATGCTTCATGTAGTGCTTCTCACACTCCTCCTTGGTCTTGGTGCACATTTGATTGGCTACTTCCTGCCAATTTCCAAAGCCACAGTCCATCACAGCTTCTAAAAGGGCCATTTCTTCTTGAGCAGTCCAGCTGGGGTCAAGAACAGGAAAATCTGAGGTCATTATTTCGTAAGTATGATCACGTTGATGTTTCTTGTACTCAAATCCTCGAGTGAAACACTGTAAGCACAGGAAAAAAGGAGGTGGCCCACATTCAGCACACTTGATATGAGGCTCCATGAGGTAGGAGGAGCAGCCTCGGCAAGGTGGCTTATCAGAGGGGTCATTGCTAAAGGAACTCAAACAGTCCATTCCCCAGTTGGCAAAGACTGCTGCTTTGATCTTCCTCAATGTAGGGCTCCTTCAAGGAGATTTCAGAACTGGCCAACACAGACACCAAAGCTGACGACCCCCCCCCCCGCCCCCCTTACTGCATTCCCCTCCTCCGCGCCGAGGAAACGCCAGCGGCGCGCGCGCCCTGGGCTTGCGTGCTGGCTCCCGTGCGGCGCAGGCGCCATGATACATATTTATATATATACTTTGTGATGAGGTAGTTTAGCCTTAGAACTAGAATTGTTAAAAACAAGAGATCCTAGGAATTCCCTGGCGCTCCAGTGGTTAGGGCTCCACGCTTCCACTGCAGAGGGCGCGGGTTCTATCCCTAGTTGGGGAACAGAAACCGAGCAGGCCGCGCGGCGCGGCCAAAAAAAAGAAAAGGAAAAGGAAATGCTCGAGATTTTCTGTAGTTTCCAGTTTCTAATGTGGATCAAGACAGCAAGTAATTGCTGTAAATTTTAACTTTAGAAGTAAGCTTAGGGCTTCCCTGGTGGTGCAGGGGTTAAGAATCCGCCTGCCACTGCAGGGGACACGGGTTCGAGCCCTGGTCCCGGAAGATCCCACATGCCGCGGAGCAACTAAGCCCGGGCACCACAACTACTGAGCCTGTACTCTAGAGCCCGCGTGCCACAAGCACTGAAGCCCGCGCGCCTAGAGCCCGTGCCCGGCAGGAAGAGAAGCCACCGCAGTGAGAAGCCCGCGCACCGCACCGAAGAGCAGCCCCTGCTCCACGCAACTAGAGAAAGCCCGCGCGCAGCCACGAAGACCCAACACAGCCCAAAATAAATACAATGCATAAATTAGACAGACAAAAAAAAAAAAAAGCTTATACTACATGACAATCAAATGCAATATACAAACCTTAACTGGATCCTGGACCAAACCCAATAACACACCAAGAAAAGGAAGGCAGGAAGAAAGCAGAAGGTACACTTTTGGTACCTTTGTGGAAATTTTAATATGTACTCTGTTTCACATGACAGTATTGAATTAATAATTGTATTTGTTTTCTTGCTGCTGTAACAAATTATCACACGCTTAGTGACTTAAAACAACCCAAATTTATTCTCTTACAGTTCTGGAGGTCAGGAGTGTAGAATTAAGGTGTTGACAGGGCTGCACTCTTTTCTAGAGGCTTCAAGGGAGAATCTGTTCCCTTGCCTTTAGAAAGCTGCCTTCATTCCTTGGCCTGTGACCCCTTCCTTGCACTCCAAATCTCTTGCTTCTGTCGTGTCATCTCCTAACTAACTCTGGATCCTCCTGCCGTCTAAAGACCCTCGTAATTACCTGGGGCCCACCTAGATAATCCAGGAGAATCTCCCCATCTCAAGATCCTTAAATCACACCTGCAAAATCCCTTTTACCATGTGAAGTAACATATCTACAGGTTCCTGGGATTAGGATGTGGATGTATTTGGAGGCTATGACTCACACTACCACAATAATGATATAGTAATTATGTGGGAGAACGGCCTTATTCTTATAGACACGTAATGTGAAATATTTAGTAGTGAAATGTCATGCTATCGGAAACTTGCTAATAGCCCAGTAAACAGAAAGAGAGAAAGAAAATGTGTCATAGGTACTCATTCTTTCAACTTTTTGTAGTTTTGAACTTTTGGGAATAAAAAGTTGGGGGAAAATAAATGTATAGTGATACATTTCATGTAACGTATATTTGTTTTGGATATTTGTAGTATACTTAAGATTTCATTTTTATTTATTTATTTTAAAAAGTATTTATTTATTTGGCTGAGCCAGGTCTTAACTGCGGCATGCATGATCTTTAGCTACGGCATGAGAACCCTTAGTTGCAGCATGTGGGATCTAGGTCCCTGACCGGGGATCGAACCTGGGCCCCCTGCATTGGGAGCGTGGAGTCTTAGCCACTGGACCACCAGGGAAGTCCCTTAGGATTTCATTTTTTTTAAAGTTCCATTGTTATTAAACTATTATCATCTTAGACCAGTGGTTTCCAGATTGTTGGATTTTCCAATTATTAAAATTTCCAAAAAATTTCTGCGGTACTAATTTTAAAAATCATGATTCTACAAAAAGGCCATTCCAAGACTAAAAACAGTAAGAGTGACTTGACACCAAAGGACAGGACACGTCTTTAAAACAGGAAATCCATTTAGCTTTATGGAAGACATACCGATATTTCGTTAACTTTTCTCTCCTCCCTCCGCCCAAATAGAGGAAAGCTGAGGCTCAATTAGGCTGCCTTTGACCAACAAGATCGGGGCCGGTGATGCCCTCTTGTGGCATCCTGGAGAATTACTGCCATCTGACTTCATGTCCTCTGACTTTGAGGGACAATTCCCTCACAGTAACTCGGTCATTCATTCATTCATATGTGCCAGGCATTGTTCTCAGCATCTGGGATATATCAGTAATGAAAACAAATATCCCTGCCCTGCTGGAGCTTACATTCAGGTGGGGAGACAGACAATAAATAAATAACACATAAATAAGTGCTATGGAAAAAACAGCAGTGGCAGGGGTTGGGGGTCAGAGTATAGGGGTTGGTAGTGTGGGATGCGACTTAAAAAAGGGTAACCCTTCCTGAGAAGATAACTTTGTTTTTTAAGAAAATTATTTATTTATTTGGTTGCACCGGGTCTTAGTTGCGGCAGGCGGGCTCCTTCGTTGTGGCTCGCCAGTTCCTTAGTTGTGGCGTGCACGTGGGATCTAGTTCCCTGACCAGGGATCGAACCCTGGCCCCCTGTATTGGGAGCACGGAGTCTTATCCACTGCACCACCAGGTAAGTCCTGAGAAGATAGCTTTTGTGTAAAGAGTTGAAAGGAGGTCAAGGAGTTAGCCATGCAGACACCTGGGGTGAGAGGTCTAGGAACAGAACCTCTCTCAAGTGTTCAGCAGAGAAGTCTGCACAAAAGCCCTAAAGCAGGAGCTTGTTTTTATTAATTAATTTATTTGTTTATTTATTTTTGGCTGTGTTGGGTCTTTCGTTTCTGTGCGAGGGCTTTCTCTAGCTGCGGCGAGCGGGGGACCACTCTTCATCGCGGTGCGCGGGCCTCTCACTATCGCGGCCTCTCTTGTTGCGGAGCAGAGGCTCCAGACGCGCAGGCTCAGTAGTTGTGGCTCACGGGCCTAGTTGCTCCGCGGCATGTGGACTCTTCCCAGACCAGGGCTCGAACCCGTGTCCCCTGCTTTGGCAGGCAGATTCTCAACCACTGCGCCACCAGGGAAGCCCCAGGAGCTTGTTTTGTCAACTTCAAGAACCACACAGCCAATGTGTCTGGAGCCCAGTGAAGAAGAGAGAGGGACGTAGGAGAGAGTTCAGAAGTCATGGGAGACTAGATCACCCTGGAGGCCATAACAGTAAGGGCTTGGGCTTTACTCAGTGAAATGGAGAGCCCTGCAAGGTTCTGAGCAGAGTGACAGAATCTGAAGTTTACAAGGACCACTCTGGCTGCTGTGTCGACAAAGAGAATGGGGCAGAAAGCAGAGTCATCTAGAGGAGAGATGATGGTGGCTTGCACCCGAGTATTAGCAATGGAGGTAGTGAGACATAGTTGGATTCTGGATATATTTGGAAGGTAGAGTCGACAGACAGAATGGATCCAGAGGTTAAAGAGAGACATCAAGGAGAACACCACGATTTTGTTCTGAGTGGCAGGAAGGATGAGTTGCCATCAGCTGAGTTGGGGAAGATGGCACAGGACTGGGAGTTCAGATTTGGACACTGATGAAATACAAATCCATATTCTAAGGCAAGTCAAGGAAAATTTGAACACAAAAAATGTTCTCTGCCCTGTGGCCTCCTCTCTTCCCTCTACTGTGCATTGTGTATCGGCATCATGCCTCAACCAACCTCCCCACCGGCAGAAATAGCTGCTCAACTGTAAAGAGCGACATTCTCCTAGTATCAACAAGAGAACTCCTTAGGAGATAACCTTCCTTCTTGATCTTGTAAGGGGCCCTGATGACCCATGACCCATTACTTGCTTTGTAGGTGTAGATCTGGATTGTGTGAATGTCACTGTGTACGTCATTTAACGTACAAAGCCCTGGATAACTGTGCTTTGACCTCTCACAGGCAGAACAGTTCTTGGAGCTTTCTGAGAGGCTGCTCCCGGCTTATACGCCGCCCATTTGGCTCGAATAAAATTTTCCATTGCTTTCTTCGATCGACTGATTAAATTTTTCGTCGACAACACAATGAGGTAGAAATGTTTAGCTGGAAATAGAAATGTGGGAGTCGTTGCACAGAAGTGGTACTTAAAGTAATGGAATCACCAGGGTGTAAACGTAGGGAAGAGGCTCCAGGTCAGAGTCCTGCCTCACTCCACCTTGAAGGCAGCTGGGTTGAAGAGGAGGAATCAGCAAAAGAGAATGAAAGGAAGCAACCGGAGAGGCAGGAGAAAAACCAGGTGGGTGTGGTGTCCTGGAGGGGAGAGCGCAGGGGCCAGCAGGGAGCTGAGGTAAGGCCCGCTCCTCAGGCTGTGCCCTTGAATCTTCTACGACGTTGGTGGTCCTTCCCCTCAGACCAGCTTTTTTCCTTGGTGAGCAGGGGCACCCCGACCCATCGTCATAACTCTCACTAGATCTCCCTCTGCCCTCCACACACGGACGCCAGATAGATAGCAAGACTGTTTGTTTATTGAACCCTTCCCAGCCAGCTCTCCTTTTCCCCTTCTGGCGGGCAGAACCCCAGCCTCCCACCAAGGGCCAAGAGGAGTCAACCGGGTCTTGGCCCTGGCACCTTCCTTCTGCCAGGCTTCCCTGCCACACAGCCTTGGCTTCCTGGCTGGCCTTGGAGGCTCTGTCACTCCTTTTCTTCCACAGCCTCCTTCTGGAAGTGTGTGATGTAGGCCACCTGACCCTGATTACAATGGCCAAAGTAAAAGCTCATGGTGCTGTCGGAGAGGCCACTGAGATCCAGCTCTGGGGACAGGGAGGTGAGCCTGAGTCCGGGTGCCGCCGCACCTCTGCTCCAGGCCCCCTCACACCCCACTCACCTTTGGTGACATTGACTTTGTTGGCCGCCAAGATGTCCGCCTGAATGCTATCTATTTTCACGTACAAGTCCTCGGCGTTGCTCTGAGGACAGGAGCAAGGGGACCTGGGCTGGATGCCAGGGCAGCCTGGACTCGGAGTTGGGCGTGGGCAGACGGAGGTTGCAGGCTGCGGTCAGGCCCTTAGCCTGACTGGAAGGGCAGGAAAGGGGACGGAAGGGTGCCAGGCGGAGAAGCCCAAGCCAGGGCAGTCCCTCCCGCCGCCGGCCCCGAGGCCGATCTGTGTGTGGGGTGTACAAGGGGAGGGGCCGTGCGCTGGGGTGTGCACAGGGGCACTGTTCCGTCCCGCGGGGCGCGGCGGGGCGGGAGCACTTACACGGAAGAGCTTGTAGAGTTCCTCCCCCATGGACCTGCGCACGTGCTCCTCCACCACTGGGAATAACTGCACAAAGTACTGCGTGGGCGGGCGAGGGGGCGTGACTGCCGTGCCCACGCGCTGTGCCCGCCGCGCCGCCCGGCCGCCCAGCGCACCTCTAGCGTGAGGCTGGCCTGCCGCTGGCTGTTGCTGTGGTCCATGTTGCCCATGGCGGCCATGAGGCTGTGCACCACGCGCAGGTGCAGCATCTCCTCGGCTAGGCTCGTGTTGCCTCGCGCCAGGATCCTGGGCGGGGGTGGCGTGGGGTGGGGGTGGGATTCGGGCTGCGGCGGCCCCGTGGGACCCTCCGGGCGGCCGGAGCGCTCTTGGGGGCCCGCGGGGCAGCGCCGGGCCTGGCTTGCCGCATCCGCCCACTACCTGCTGCCCGCTTACCCGATGGCCTTGGCGGCCGCGGCCTGCTGCAAGAACAACGGCAGGTGGGCGGTGAGCTGCAGAACCGAAGAGTCTGCAAGAGGGAGTGGCCGTGAGGCTGGAGGACCCCTCGCCCTCGTCTTCCACCCTGCCGCGTCGGGGTCCACCACCCCGATCCCAGCGGATCCCTACCGCTGACGATCTGGGACTGCTGTTTGCTGGTCTCCTCGAAGGACGGTCTCAGCAGCGCCACGAGGCCCTTGAGCAGCGCCGGGCACACGTCGTAGTTGACCAGGTCCTTGATCAGCTCGATGGCTGGGGAAGGCAGGGGCGCTGGAGAGGCCCGCCGCTCCACTCCCCACCCTCGCAAGGAAGCAGCACCCCCTCCCCCCCAACTCCTTATCGACCTTTCTTAGCACCTGTTACTGGCCAGCACTGGGCCAGGCGTGGGGGGAGCTGGGCCGGCGACCCCTCAGTCCTGCCCTTCTGGAGCTCGTGGTTAAAGGGGAGAGGGAGGAGGAGGCCGAGGCCCCCTGGGACTCACAGAACCAGCCAGAGCCGGAGGAAGAAGGGTTGGAGGCTGAGAGGCTGAAAAGAGCTGGAGGCCCCACAGAGGTAGGGCCGCCAAAGGGCTTTGAGGAATCTAGAAGGTTTCGTGGAGGAGGGAAGGACCGCGGGTCTTCAAAGGGAGACAGGATGGGGAAAGACAAGGGGTGAGAGGGAGACAGAGCAAGTGGGTGGGGAGGTGTAGCAGAAAATGAGAAAGGAGGCAAGGTAGACAGCAGTTTAGAGAAACTTTCCTTTCTGACGAACCCTTATTGAGGCCCTGTTTGCCTAGGCTCTGTGCTGAGGGCTCTCCGTTCAGTGTCCCAGTGACGATCCCTGTGACCAACGAGCTTCCTTTTGCAATAGCATGATGACTTATCCCTATTGGACATTTGAGGGAATGAGGCACAGAGAGGTAAAGCACTTGCCTAAGGTACCACAGCTAGGAAGTGGTGGAAGCAAAAGGAGGGACAGATTCGGTTAGGAAGGAGGAGGGGACTAGAATTTAAAGAGGGCATTTTCTGTAGCTGCTTCGCAGTCATTCATTCCATCTAGCATTGACTCAGCCTTTCGGCAAATCTGCATAGGACGCCTCTTGGGCCCGGCGAACAGTTTGGTGACAAGTGCTATAAAAGGGGTGGGTGGGCTGTGGGAGAGCCTGGGAAGATGGCAGAGGACTGAATATTTTGGTAAAGAGAAAAGAACCCCAGACAGGCAGAGCTGGAAGGGGGCAGGTAATGCGGTGTGATAGGGCAGCGGGTAAACACAAGTGCTTGCTGCATGGAAGACTGGGCTTGGAAATGAGCTGTCCCCCCAGCTGCAGAGTCAAGTGCTGCTGGCCTCTCCACTTACTTCGAGGGCAAAGTTGTTTCCCTGACTAGCTCATCTGCATACCAGAATGCAGTGTAGACTACGTGAGAAATATTAACAGTATTATCTGTTTGAAAAACAGAAATTAATGTTTTATTTTCTTTTTAAAAAAATTAAAAATAAAAATCTATTTATTTATTTATGGCTGCGTTGGGTCTTTGTTACTGTGCACGGGCCTTCTCGAGTTGTGGCGAGCAGGGGGCCTACTCTTTGTTGCGGTGCGCGGGCTTCGCCTTGCGGTGGCTCCTCTTGTTGTGGCGCACCGGCTCTAGGCGCGGGGGCTTCAGTAGTTGTGGCACTCGGGCTCAGTAGTTGTGGCGCACGGGCTTAGTTGCTCGGCGACATGTGGGATCTTCCCGGACCAGGGCTCGAGCCCGTGTCCCCTGCGTTGGCAGGTGGGTTCTTAACCACTACGCCACCAGGGAAGTCCCACCTTTTATTTTCTTGTCAGGAGCTTTTACCCAGTAAGAACACGTTTAGGGGTAATTCTCTACAATGGAAGAAAGGCTTTCGTTGGTAGGTACAAAGGCACCACAAACGTTGGGGGACCAACGAGTATATGGGAGGATGGGCATGCATGGTACACACATACACATTTCTCCCCAGTTTAATGAAATCTTTTGTGTCTTGGCAAAGACTTTCGTGGAGAGAAACACTTGAGAATTGGTAGTGGAATCTTCTGAGGTTTTACTTAAATAAGGGTAAGTATGTGGGTTTTCAAAGACAAATGGCTGATGTGTAGAAATATAAAGAGGTTCCTAGTTAAGAAACAGAAGATACAGCCAACTTGTTGTTTTAGAAAGCAGTTCCAAGTTTAAGTTGTAGGTTGGGAACTGGGTTCTCGGATTCCCTGCCCCCAGCTGTAAGTGAGGCTCTAGAGAAGTTATATAGCAATCTTACTCGTGAACATGGATGCAAAAACTCTACACAAAATATTAGCAAATTGAGTCTAGCAGTATGTAAAAGGAATAATGTGCCATCTAGGAATGCACAATGCAATCACCTTGATAGAAAGAAAGTTTGAAAAAACTGAATCTCAGTGTGGTAAGAGCTATCTAGAAAAAACTATAGCAAAGGTCATACCTAATAGATGAAACATTGGAAACTTTCCCTCTTAGATGAGAAGGCAACCTCCCACACATTCCCCTCCACAAAATCTTTAGTAAAAGGTAAAAGACAAGCGATCTGGGACTTCCCTGGTGGCACAGTGGTTAAGAATCCGCCTGCCAATGCAGGGGACACGGGTTCGAGCCCTGGCCTGGGAAGATCCCACACGCCGCGGAGCAGCTAAGCCCGTGAGCCACAACTACTGAGCCTGCGCGCTAGAGCCCGCGAGCCACAACTACTGAGCCCGCGTACCTCCACTGCTGAGCCAGCGCTCCACAACAAGAGAAGCCACTGCAACGAGAACCCCGCGCACCATAACGAAGACCCAACGCAGCCGAAAGAGGAAAAAAAAGGACAAGTGATCTGAAGAGAGACCAGAGTACACTTAGCTACATTTGCCACTCTCTCCTTAACTGATTGTAACGCTCCAAGACTGCTGTCTATTCCTGTGCTACGGCCACTCCTCCAGGAAAATCCGTGAAAGGGATTTTTGGAAAAGATGTACTATCTTCTTCTAATCTCTGGAAGAGTTTAAGACTAGAATTTTTTCTTGAATGTTTGATAGAATTCTCTGAAGCTTCTGATCTTATGGAAAAAATGAATTACTGATTCATTTTCTTCAATGGTTAGAGGACAATTTGGGTTTTCTACTTCTCGAGTATGTTTTGGTGAATTATGTTTTCTCGCTGTTTTCACCTACATTTTCAAACATATTGCAAGAAGTTTTCATTATGTCATTAACAAAAGGATTTTAATGAATGTACCATCTATAATGATGTCTCCTTTTATGGTCTTCATATTGATTATATGGGTTTTCTCTTCTTGCGTCAGTTCCCTTTGCCCCCAAGTCCCATGGGAGTAACACAGATGAATGCCGGCTTATGCAATGGATTTTATTACAAAGAAGAACCCCGATTTCAGAGAACCTGAATGTTATATAGCACTCAGTAAGCATGCCTGCCCTTTGCTCTAAAGGGGAAACTATCTTTCTTTTCTTTTCTCTTTCTTTTTAACTTATGGACTTTATTATGTATTTATTTATTCATTTATTTTTGGCTGCACTGGGTCTTCGTTGCTGCGCGCGGGCTTTCTCTAGTTGTGGCGAGCGGGGGCTACTCTTCGTTGCGGTGCGCGGGCTTCTCATCGAGGTGGCTTCTCTTGTTGCGGAGCACGAGCTCTAGGCGCGCGGGCTTCAGTAGTTGTGGCACGCGGGCTCAGTAGTTGTGGCTCGCAGGCTTTAGAGCGCAGGCTCAGCAGTTGTGGCGCACAGGCGTAGTTGCTCCGTGGCCTGTGGGATCTTCCCGGACCAGGGATCAAACCTGTGTCCCCTGCATTGGCAGGCAGATTCTTAACCACTGCGCCACCAGGGAAGTCCCGAAACTGTCTTTATTTTCCAAAGCTGTTTGCTAAACAAACATCCTTGAAAAGATAGTCTGGAACAAAGAACAGTAAGTATTTCATTTACAAGGTGTGCAGAAACGTGAAAGACCTGTAGAGAATTGTCTCCTAGGATTATTTTTCTTTTGCCAGAAGTAATCCTTTAGCAGACACAGTGGCTCTGTTCCTGAATTTAGGGGGAAAGCATTCAGTCTTTCGTTCTTAAGTATAATGTTAGCTGTAGATTTTTTGTTTGTAGATGCTTTTTATCAAGCTGGGGAAGTTCTTCTCTCACCCTTTCTTTTTTTTCCTTCTTTTTTTTTTTTTTTCCGGCGTGCCGCATGGCTTGTGGGATCGTAGTTCCCCAACCAGGAATTGAACCCGGGCCCTTGGCAGTGAAAGTGTGGAGTCCTAACCACTGAAGCGCCAGGGAATTCCCGGGGAAGCTCTTCTCTAGTCCTATTTTTCTGAGAATTTTAAATTACGAATGAGTTTTGAATTTTGTCACATGCATTTTCTGCAATGATTGATATACAATAATGTGATTTTCCTTCTTTAGTCTGTTAATTTGGTAGGTAAAATTGGTTGACTTTGGGGTATTGAACCAGCCTTGCATTCCTGGAATGAACCCCAGTTGGTCTCAGCCTGTTCTTCCCAATCACAGAATCAAAGAGCTACTCTCCCACGAGGAAGATCCTCAAGGATGTCTGGTGCCACCCCTTCCAGTGCCTGGTACCCTGGGGACAGGCCTCTGGGACAGCCCCTTTCCTCTGTGGGCCAACCTGATTCAGAAACAGCTGGCCACTGCTTCTGCACTTTCTCTTTCATCCAGGTCTCCTGGGGTAGCCCTCATAATCCCAACTACACCCTACCCCAACCTCTTATTGCTCAGATATGGTTCTAATTTGGAATCACAGAGCCAGCAACCCTGTGGAGGGAAAGGGACCAGGACACTGAGCCTCCCCGTCTTCACCCAGACACTCTCCCACCTGGATAAAAATGCAGCCTGGGATGCCTCTGGCCACTTGGCAGCTATAGCCTGGTGCCTGCAGTCCCCAAGTCTTTCTCACTTGTTCTTTTATTGTTTGGTTGTGAAACCTTTTCTTCCTTTTTCTTGAATTAGTGCTGCTTGGTTTTGGGGTCTGAGTGGTTGGCTCCTCCTCATATCTGACTATAGGGGCCTGGTCAGCTGCCGCACAGCTCTCAGTAGTAGCTGGGCTCTTCCCAGGCACAAGCTGGTGGCACCTTAGTGCCAGGATGCCCTGGAAAAAATGCCAACCTGTGCCTCAGATAGCTTTTCCTGCGGCAAGACGTGGCTAGGTGAACCTTCAGGGTAAAAAAATGAATGGATGAGGATATTTTAATGAAATTTCCCTGACCACCAATGGCATTCTCTGCCCACATGGGACCAAGCGCTCCAGGAGACAACTCCCTGGTTCTGCCTCTTCACTTTGCACTAAATGCTTGAGCCTTCACTGATTATGTGTCTGCTCCTTGATGATGTATGGGGATCCTTGGAAAAATGAAGATTTATTCACTGAATCACTTTTTTTTTTTTTTTTTTTGTGGCCGTGCCACTCGGCTTGTGGGTTCTTAGTTCCCCGACCAAGGATCGAACCTGGGCCGCGGCAGAAAAAGCACTGAGTCTTAACTGCTGGACCGCCAGGGAATTCCCCACTGAATCACTTTTTAAAAAAAAAAAAAGATTTATTTATTTACTTTCATTTTTGGCTGCGTTGGGTCTTTGTTGCCGCGCGCGGGCTTTTCTCTAGTTGCGGCGAGCGGGCGCTACTCTTCGTTGAAGTGCGCGGGCTTCTCATTGGGTGGCTTCTCTTGTGGCAGAGCACGGGCTCTAGGCGCGCGGGCTTCAGGAGTTGTGGCACACGGGCTGAGTTGCTCCTTGGCATGTGGGATCTTCCCGGGCCAGGGCTCGAACCCGTGTCCCCTGCATTGGCAGGTGGATTCTTAACCACTGTGCCACCCCGAACCTATGACTCTTTAACACTATGTGAATTACATCCTGCACTGCCTTGTAGCAAATCACCCCCTGTAGCATTTGCACTTCAGAAAAAAGGTCGCAGGCCAACAGCCCAGAGACAAACCGACCCAATTACCGGGCTGCCTGATGCCAGCAGTGACTGTTTTGAAATAACGCAGGAAGAAGAAGAATGCAAGACCTTCACTACTTTGATCCTTATCATATATCCCAGACTGCGAGCCCCACGTATAAAATCTTTTCCGATTCCCGAAGGAGATGGGGGCACAGTTCTTCAGGCGCTAGCCTGCTGTGTCTTCCCTTCTGCCTGGCAGAAAAATGAAGCCATCTCTCTCTTCCTCCAAAATCTCTGTCTCCGTATTTCTGTTCGGCATTGGTGCACAGGGAAGCTGATATTGCGGCAACACCATCATCCATCTGCTCTTCCTCTTAAGGCCAGTTGAAGATGGTCCCTTGCAGTTTCCCAAGTTAGGTTAGTGATGTGAAATTCTCCTGCCCCTGGCCCTACCTCCTTCCCTGTCCCCAGCCGCGCAGAAGGCAGTTTGCTGGTTGTCTTCCCCAATTCTTCTCCAAGTAGGTTATGTTTACTCCCCAAATCCCTGAGCCAGAGGTGGGGTTGCCTACACTCCCAAACCCTGAGTGTCCACCTTGCCCTGTTGTTTGTAGTCTCTTGTGCTGTGCCTACAGTGGCACCTGGGCGGGGGAGGACACTGCCCTCGTCTAGGTTTTTCTAAATGTCTTACTCAAGTTGCAACCTCCAGCTTGTGAATCAACTGTGTCTCTTTTTTGACTTGTAAGCAAGTATTAAGCTTTGGGGTTGGGGGGAGGTCTGTAATGTGAAACAACTTCTTGTCTTCCCTCCCCCCACATTGTTGTAAATAACTTTTAACGGCCAAACCCCAGATTTGCACTTTTTTTTTTTTCCTAACTGCTAAGACCATTTTCTTCCCCCTGGTCTTACTGTAACATTTGGAAAAGGAATAAATGTCGTCCCTTAAAAAAAATAAAATAAAATAAAACAGACTTTCTGGGACTTCCCTGGTGGCACAGTGGTTAAGAATCCGCCTGCCAGTGCAGGGGACACGGGTTCGAGCCCTGGTCCCGGAAGATCCCACAGGCCACGGAGCAACAACGCCCGTGCGCCACAACTACTGAGCCTGCGCTCTAGAGCCCGCGTGCCGCAACTACTAAAGCCCGCACGCCTACAGCCCGTGCTCCGCAACAAGAGAAGCCACCGCAATGAGAAGCCCGCGCACCGCAATGAAGAGTAGCCCCCGCTCGCGGCAACTAGAGAAAGCTCACGTGCAGCAACAAAGAGCCAACACAGCCAAAAATAAATAAATATATAAATAAAACTTAAAGGAAAAAAAAAAGAAGACTAAAAAAATAAAGGGAAATCTGCCCCAACCTGTGAAATTATCTTAAAAACAAAACAAAACAAAACAAAAACAAACAAAAAAACAGACTTTCTGGTTGGACTCGGCGACTATATTCCCATCTGGCTTCTGCTCCGCCCCCTGGTGGTGGCTCTAGACCGAGCAGGAAAACTAATAAACGAAGGCATTTGCCGAAGCGCGAGGTTGGTGACTGGGCTTCATTTACATACCCACAATGCATTGCATTCCGGGTCTTGCCTACTTTCAAAAGGCTAGATTCTTGTATTTCTTTTGACTCCCGCCCCCGCTCGAAATCAGGATATTTTCAGAGACTTGTCTGAAATAATGGCAGAACTCACTCGTTGTTTGCGGGTAAATAGTTACCATTGGTGACTTGGGACTTACCGTTAGCCGAGGACTGTGTGAGAGGCTATGACGCCATACTCTGGTTTCTCTTCAGAACGCATAAATCTTTCGCCTTTTACTAAAGATTTCCGTGGAGAGAAACAGCTCCGAGTTTCTCACCAATTTTTTGAGGCCTTGTTTTCACAAGGCTAATAACTTTGTACAAAAAGTTAAAGGAATGTCCTGTACTTCTGTATGTCTGGCGGAAGTGTTTCCCGTTTTGGAAAAAGTGGTAAGGCAGTTCTGGTTTTGTTGCAGGTCGTGTTTGCGTCGGTGTGTCCCGATTTGTTCTTGTCCAGCGTGTGGTGTGTCGTGTTTTCTTCCCCCTTGATGGTTGTTTTGTTGGTGTTTTCGCGGTGAGGCGCGTGATATCCGTGCGGTTTCGGAACCTGGGCAAGCACCTGGAGTGCCATCGGTTGGCGGCGCGAGACCAGTGAAGTACAGTGGCGAGCCGTGCTTGCGGTTTCGGCACCCGTGGGTGGGAGGAGGAGAGGCGAGACAAGCGCCCACCGTTTCCTTAGCGCGAGCGGCCCCACGGTTTTCAGAAATGCATGTACTCACGGAGCTGCAGAACGCACTTTGTTCCTAGGGCTTCGGGTTTATGTTTGCACGTTGAAGACCACCACGCATGAACTTGAACTGCTTCTTGTGCTCGGCACGGGGCCTGGCACGGAGCAAGTCAATCGTGCAGTAGACGGTTGCTAGCTGTAGAGTATCCGCTTAACCTGGCCTTGGTTAGGTCTTGAATTCAAGTGGAGGCTTGGGCCTATTTGTCTGCAAAGGTCTTTCAAGGCAGTACGTGAGCACCTCAGGCGAGACCCACGTCTCTGGGATTGTGGTTCTAACTGCTGCACTTGTGGAACTTGGCTTTTCTAAAAACTTCAAAAAAATTGAAGTATAGTTGGTTGATTTTTGTGTGATACATGTTTATTTTATTATGTATTTATTTATTTGAAGTAGCACAACATTTTTTTATTTTTTTAACATTTTATTTTTATTTATTATTTTTTTTAAACCTTTCTTTTAATTGATTTATTTATTTTATATTTATTTTTGGCTGTGTTGGGTCTTCGTTTTTGTGCGAGGGCTTTCTCCAGTTGCGGCGAGTGGGGGCCACTCTTCATTGCGGTGCGCGGGCCTCTCACCGTCGCGGCCTCTCCTGTTGCGGAGCACGGGCTCCAGACGCGCAGGCTCAGCAGTTGTGGCTCACGGGCTCAGTTGCTCCGCGGCATGTGGGATCTTCCCAGACCAGGGCTCGAACCCGTGTCCCCTGCATTGGCAGGCGGACTCTCAACCACTGCGCCACCAGGGAAGCCCTGTAGCACAACATTTTAATCCATTAATTCTAAAAATAACAGAGACATTTTATATCCAGTGTCACCTCCTCAAGAGCCTACTGCAGATTAGACAGCCAGACTGCAACTTACAAAGCCAGACATTAAAGTTGAAGATGCAGTTTGGGACAACACCATCATGGGGAGATTTTCCTCCTCTTTGCTCATAAACGTAAGTTGTCAGCTTAAAAGAATCCTCAGACAGAAAGAGAAAGCTTTCTCTCTCTATAACCTCTTTATTTTAAATCTGTCTGTAATGTTTGAAGACAAAACAGATAATCAGAAAACCAACCTCCCAAGCAAGTACAAGGATCTGAGCTGGACTCCTGGGACTAAAGACTGGTTTAGTTCTATTTCTACCAACACTGTGACGTGAGGTGCTGTGGTTCTTGTTTTAGTTACAAGAGGGGTTAGGAATGAATGCCCACACACAGTTAATAATAGCTTATCTCGCACATAACTCTGCAGCAGAATACCAACAACAGCAGTATTTTAAAGCAGGGGGGAGAAGAAAGTAGACATTAGTACAACTTAAGGTTTCCTTGGTTCTTCCCCTCTTTTTGCAAGCAGAATTCAGCTCAAAAACAAAACTCCAGAATGCCCGTACTGTCCTTTGGCCCACCAGGCCCGGAGAGCCTCAGGCTTTAGTGATGTATCCTTCTCGGATGAGGAAATCATAGATTTTCCGGGTTTTGTTCACGTCTATCTTGATGAGTGCTCTTGCCTG